>NC_058509.1:669475-816975 GCF_020382885.2 Scatophagus argus
ACACACACACACAGTGGCAGTTCAGGGCAGGTGAGGCTCAGTTAACGGCGACAGGAAGTTTTGAAGTTGGGCTTTCAAAGTTTGATGTTTGCTCATGTGGACTCAGAGGACTGTGAGACGTCTCGATGTGTGTCCCACGTCCTCCAGCCCACAGTCCTCACAGCAGTGAGGCTCTTTCGTTTCTGTCCTCCCTGCTCGCCTGCTTCGCTCTCGTTTTCCTCCTCTCCTCCTCATGGTTTCATCACTGCTCTCCTCCTCCTCTTCCTCCCTCTCTCCTCTCCTCCTCCTCTTCCTCCCTCTCTCCTCTCCTCCTCCTCTTCCTCCCTCTCTCCTCTCCTCCTCCTTCTCCTCTCCTCCCGCTCTCCTCCTCCTTCTGCTCTCCTCCCTCTCTCCTCACCTCCTCCTCCTCTCCTCCCTCTCTCCTCCTCCTTCTGCTCTCCTCCCTCTCTCCTCTCCTCCTCCTCCTCCTCTCCTCCCGCTCTCCTCCTCCTTCCCTCCTCCCTCTCTCCTCCCGTCCTTCTCCCGTCCTTCCTCCCCTCCTTCTCTTACTCCTTGGCCTCCTTCTTGTCCTCATTTTTCACCTCTTTTCTTTTCCTGTCCTCTTGTTGCTTTTGGCTCTCAGGTGTTTGTCACCGGTTGCTATGGAGCTGCTGGATGGTTGCTAGGTGGCCATGGTCATGTGACCTGCTGTTAGCGCTGAGTCACTGTGTGCTGTCATTAACTCTCATTAATTTTTGTTTGTCTTCCTGTTGATTCAAGTGTTGGACAGATGAGGCAGATGAGGCACACACACACACACACACACTCACTCACACACGCGCACACACACACACACACACACTCATTCACACACGCGCACACACACACACACACACACACTCACTCACACACGCACACACACACACACACACACACACACTCACTCACACACGCGCACACACACACACACACACACACACACACACACACACACTCACTCACACACGCGCACACACACACACACACACACACACACACACACAGTCACGCACACACACACACACACACACACACACACTTTCTCTCTGAGTCTCTGGGGTCTAAACAAAACACTTAACTGTGACATTTTTCCTCTCAAAGTCAACGTGTTTGCTGGAGGAAATTTCTGTCTTTAGGATCCAAACATTCACGTTTCTGTCGGGATCAGCTGTTTAACCTTTTCAAGACCTTTTCTGAGATTGTTAGGAAAAAGTAAAATCAAATTTGGAACAAATCCAGAGTATTTGTCAGAATAACTAAAGCAGAATCTCCTCCTCGCGGTTGTTTGGCTCGGTTTCAGTTCACCTCGTACCTGCAGTGACTGACAGATCTTCAGGATCATCCAGACCAGCCGGCCTGCGGTGGACTACAGAGCTTCAGATGTGGATGCTGCCGCAGCATGGAGGACGACATGGAGGCTTCACACACGATCAGCACAGACGGCAGCACAGACGATTTGCACCATCTGCACGAAGACATTCTGAGCCCGACGATCTGAGGTCACAGCCAGCAGGCCAGCGAGCCTGGTTGGCGGCTTCTCTGACGTCTGCCTCACGTCAAGTCCAAAATGTAAAGACTGAGTTTCAAAACCTCCTTCAGGTTCACTTTGTGTGTGGAAGAACCTGAGCTGCAGCAGAACTGAAGAGACCAGTCCACCCGTTTGGCCTTCGTTAGCGTCAGCGGTTAGCAGGCCTTCGAGTTTGGCCCCGGGCTGCAGGCTGAGACGGGCAAACACCGGGCTGCGCCGTTATTCTGTTATTCATAGTGAATCACCCTCAGGCCTCGAATCAATAATTCATACACACGTCGCTGTCGGCTGTGTGTGTCGCTGTTATCTTCAAAGCAACGAACTCGTTTCTCCTGTTGAGGACCGAAGAGTCTCCAGGTTCTGATCCGCACCCGAAAGACCTGAAAGTTCAGCTGAGCGTCGTTGTTTGGGCCGCCGAGCATGGCGGCAGATGGAAAATCCCGATGACATTTACAGCAAAGTGAAAGAGTGACGGGATGAAGAGGCTGCCGGTCAAGCGCCACGACGCTCCACTCCGCACGGCTTTGTTTCCTCCTTCTGTTCAGGCTGCCTGCTGCGCTCTGACATTTCGCCGGTGAGGCGATGGGCTCAGGATGTCTGTCCTCAGGCGCCCTGGGATCAGCTGTTTCTGCTTCCTAATCCAACATGTGTGTGTCTGAAGTTCAGGATCTTTGAGGGGCTCCTGAAATGGTTAAACTTTGTGCCTTTTTTGGGGAGTAAAGTTAAGACCCCCATAAAGGACAAAACGAATTTGGAAAATCCAACACTGACCGGGGCCACTTTTATGTCTTTATTCTGATTGGACAGAAGGACTAGCCCTTTTATTGGTCCAAGTCGACGCTCATTCAGACAAGTGATGAAGAGGAAGCTCATCAGCGTTTCCTGAAGTCTTTGGTACAAACTGGTGCTGAAAGACGTGGCTGTTGGGCTTTAAGCTGTCCCGCTGCATTATGGGAAATGTAGGGTTTTCGGGGCTGGACCTGTTCGTTCCAGCTGTTTTCTGTTAGTGTGAGCTGGTGTCAGCGGTGGAACTGTGATTAAAGTGTAGTCCAGACACGCGGACTTCATCCAGTCCACAAACCGGGACGTTACGAGCTGCAGCTGGACTACAGCAGACTCAGCAGAAATCACACAATGACAGAAGACCTTAAACAAAACCAGTAAATGTGTCATCACACACGGGAAAGAACAAATAATTAGCTATATAAATAAAATTAATTAAAATTAATCCTTAAAATAATCCTCCTTCTGGGAACATCAGTTTGTTTCTCAGGTCGTGTGAGTTTGACAGAAGTTTTCTCATGAAGTTTGGTCTTCTGGGTGAGCTGGTCTGGAAGGACCTTCATGAGAACCTGAACTCGTTTGAGAAGCAGGACGTCCTTTAATGGGCCAGTGTCCTCCATCATCGTTGGCGTCTGCAGTGACGGATTAAAGCAACGATCAAAATCAAAACCAGAGAAGAAGAAGCTCGGATCCTTCAGCGTTTGTATTCAGACTTTAACAGAATCAGTTCATAAATCACACGAGGACAAACGTCTTCACTGGGACGACTGCGGGACGTTCTGCTTTTAAACAAAAGTTTGTCTCCGACAGGATGAAGTCGGCCTGCAGCCATGCAAACCGATTAGATTTACACACACACACACACACACACGCACCTGATCAAAAGTGTGTGTGTTGACTTTCTGTCCTTCATTTACCCAGCATTAATCAGGAGCAGCCGTGGGGGATTGTGGGTAGATCTGATTGGTGCTTATCTAATTTGGCGGCTGGAGGGAGGATTAATTTGACACACACACACACACACACACACACACACACACAGGAAACTTCTTCCTGTGTTTCTGCTGTGAGAGACAAACCAAACATCCTTCAGGTTATTTTCTCTTTCTGCTTCAGAGACGTGTTTTGTTTTCATTAAACTGAGTCATTCTGAAAAATGACAACACAATCAGCTTCTCTGTGGAGTAAAGTGAAGAGGAGCGAGCTGAAAGTGAACGGGATGGACTTGGACTAGGTGGACGTGGCGGATGTCGTGGACGCGGTTCACATGGTGGACGTGGTGGACGTGGTGGACGGGATGGGCTTGGACTCGGTGGACGTGGCGGATGTCGTGGACGCGGTTCACATGGTGGACGTGGTGGACGTGGTGGACGGGATGGGCTTGGACTCGGTGGACGTGGCGGATGTTGTGGACGCGGTTCACATGGTGGACGGCGTGGACCTGGACTCGGTTGATGTGGTGGACGTCAGCGGGTGCAGCACAGACACAAATGGTCCACAAAGTGAAGCTGTTCAGGTGCAGGACTCTGAGGGCTCAGTCACTCATGGAGGTCTGGTGAGTCATCGCACACACATTGTGACGCCTGATTGGCTGCTGGTCAGCTGACACACTTTCTGAGGCCGCCGAGCAGTTTAAAGTGAATGCAGCTGAGTTTACTTTGTTTAAGGGGAAAAATCTGCAAACTGCTCCTTTAATGTTCTCACGTGAGTCTGCTTTCTGCTCCTCTTCCTCCGTGCTCTTCATCCCTGTTCCTTCTCCTCCTCCCTCCAAAGTAGTGAAAGCTGTGGTGTAGGACGTTGCGTGGATGTGTGTGTTCAGCTGCAGCTTTTGACGTGATGATACCATCTCAAAGCAAATCGGTTTTTGGGAGCAAATGAAAAACTTGTCCGTCTTTGACAGCAGGGAGGCTGCCAGCACCGCTTAACTTCACTTCGCCGAGTTTCAGCAGCTAATCTGCCAGATGGTGAGCTGCACCGGAGCCGGGGTGGATAAACTCCCAGGTTAACTCGTCTGAACGCAACCCAGAAGAGCGAGCCAGCAGACAGCACACACAGGTGGGAGGCTTTACTGCGTCCTCGCCTCGGGCACCGAGGGGACAGAGAGCCAGAGACAAAAAGAGTGTTTGAGTGGTGACTATCAGCTGTTCCACCAAACTGCCTCTCTGCCTCTCACTCTGCTGCCAGTCTTTGCCGTTTTCTCCGTCCTCGTCAGCCTTGATTGATCCTGACGCGACGAGATTTTTCTCTTATCTTCACACCTCCAGAGGGAAACGATCTGCAGAGTTTAAGCAGTTAGACATTAAACTTTTGGACTTGGTTGCTGAAGGACTCCGGTCCACTCAGGACAAGACTTCAGGTGGCGTTGTTCATCAGCTGAAGAATGTGGCTGACATGCGGACAAGCTGTCTCTGTTCCGTGGTTCTCAGCGTGGGTTCTGCGACCAAGCCTGATGGTTGGATCTGCAGTGCCGGCTGGGAGGGGGGAGGTCTGACATGGCGAGTCATCGGTCAGCGGGGGATGACGTGGAGCTTCAGATGTGGTGTTGGTGGCAGCCCAGGTGGAGTTTGGGCTCTCAGTTTTAGGCCCCTGCAGTGCTCGACGGAGTTTATATCATAAATGATTCCTCGATTGTACTGATCAGTTAAAACTGAGTCGGTAAACCCGATCAGAAACCTGCGGCTCACTCTGAGACCTCCTCGTGATCTGCACCAGGCCTCCTGCAGAGCTCTAATCCCAGAGAGGGGAGGCCGGGAGCGGATTAACCAACGGGAGGGAGTGTGTGTGTGTGTGTGTGTGTGTGTGTGTGTGTGTGTGTGTGTGTGTGTGTCCTGCTGTGTCGTCAGATCTCGTAAATCTGATTCCTGCAGGTTTAGACTGAGTGTCTCCGTCTCATCTCTGTCTCATCCCTTCATCCTTTGTTCTCCATCCCTCCATCCAGCCGTTTCACCTCCATCACTGCTCCCTCCCTTCTTCTTTCTTCAGCCCCCCCTCCCAATACTTTCCTTCTGTCCTGTGGTTGCCATGGCAGCCACCATATCCCAGCATGCTCGGCAGGCTGATCACACTGTTCTGTGGTGCAGCGGAGGAGGCTGATGGAGGTGGAGCAGTGATCAGGTAGAAGCAGGTGGTCAGGACTGTACCTGCTGCTGGTTTGGGCTGTTTGCTGTCCCTGGTCTGGCCTTGGTCATGTGGATCTCAGCAACCTTCTAAAGGAACAGTTCAGCCAAAATTGTAAATTCAGTCGTTATCTCCTCAGTCGCAGGCTGATGGAAAGTCAGCGAAGCTTCTTCATCCACAAGACGTTTCTGGAGCTTCACAGCAGGACAGCATTGACTAGTTTTAAAACATAAAAACCTGATATAAATGCAAACACGTATACAAAATGTCTCCATACAGGACGACCTGCGTAATCCAAGTCTCCTGAACACTCTGCCAGGTGAGACGACAGAGCCGGTCGGTGTCCAGCTGGTGGACACGGCAGAGAGGTTGGAAGAGCTTCACTGTGACGGTAGACCTTTAACCAAAGCTGACTGGACGGCACGTCAGAGCCTGAGTCCTCGGTCTTTACCGTCACCGCTGAGACCACAGAGACCAGCAGCTGGCTGAGCTGGAGAAGAAGCAGCCAGTCCGGACTGTGTCCCCTGGTCCGCCGCAGTCCAGACTCTTTTATCGAGGGGATTACAACAAGACGCGCTTCTGTTGGCCATCTGAGACGATGAATCGCTTTGATGGTCTGAAGGCATCTGATGAATTGGTCTGAAAGGAGGAGATGAGTTGTAATCAGCGACTGCAGTTCTCTGTCCTCTCGACTTTTGTGTGACTGAAAAGGCTGCGAGTCGACGGCAAGAAAAATATTTGAGCAACATTTAGAGAAGCTTTTGAAAACACAATAAATCTTCTCAAAATGAGCAAAAACTCATTTTCTCCAAACAGCTGAGTGAGTCACACTGTGGTCAACACACACGCACACACACGCACACACACACACACACTCATACACACACTCTCATACTCACTCACTCACACTCACACACACACACACACTCTTCAGGGTGACATTTCCTGCTGGCTCTCAGGCTAACAAGCAGAGGCAACAGCAGCACTAACAAAGACAGATCAGCTGAATATGTGTGTGTGTGAGTGTGAGTGTGAGTGTGTGTGTGAGTGCGAGTGTGTGTGTGTGTGTGTGTGTGTGTGTGAGTGTTATTAGCACACAGTGGCGACTGTCAACATCACAGATCATGTTGTCCAGTTTTTCTTGATGTCTGATTATTTTGATTGTCTCAGTATCAGATTCCTGTTGGCCGAACTGAACCTGAGTTCAGCTCGTGTTTAGTTCAGGTTCATCTCAGGTTTAGTTCAGGTTCAGCTCAGGTTCAGCTCAGTATTAAGTAGTGGGTGGTTAAAATAGATGAGATGAAAATAAATGTGCACTTTGAGAAACAGTTTACAGAAAAAACAGCCAGCTATGAATGAGTGTTTTTGTCCGGAAAACTGAATTCCTAAAAATAAAATGCAGATAATTTATCACGTTAAAACTCACCAGAGTGAACACAGAGTGCACACAGCGAAAGCTGTTCTCAGGTCAGTTTAGTTTAGTTGATTTGTTTGTCCAGCTTGATGTTTTTACTGGCTGTGTGCTCTTTCTGTCTGTTGTGTAGACGGGTTTAGTTGGTGTTTTTTAACTGGAGTTTATCCTGGGTTGGACTAGTCTGACTTTTGAGTTGAGCCTGACTTAAGCCCAGATTTCAGTAGGTGTGGTTTCGTTTAGATCAGGATTTAGTTTGCCCTGCGTCCAGGCTGAGTGCACCTGAGCAACAGACAGCGAACAGACCTCCTGCCTCTTCTGCCGGAAAGACTTTTTGTCCCTTGAGCAGACCAGTAGTTTGGGTGTGTTTACAGCACTCTGTTGTGTTCGTTAATGTTGGCGCCATTTGTGTCTTTAACTTCTGGACACGAAGCTGTCAGCCTGCAGATTCCATCTTATTGATGCGACTGATCTGATTGAGTTTGACTGTCAGTGAATCATCTTAAAACAGGACAGAGTTTGGAGGATTTATGTTTTCCATCAGGTTTCCACCTTCGACCACTGAAGTAAAAGCCACAGGACGGCCAGCGGGGGAAAACTGGCCTCTTCAGAGCTGTGAAAATCACCCGGTCCTGCTGTCAGGCCCTTATTTAAGATGATGGGATACAAGCAGGCTGAGTGTAGGCCAGCAGAAAGACCTGAGCTGCCATCACCAAGTGTTTCACTGCAGGCTGACAAAATCACTGGTTTCACCTCCACGTCCGCCTGCTGTTTCACTGCGTTATCAAGTGGGACACTCACACGTCTTAAGCCTGTTATTACTTTTCTCTTTTCATCTTTTCTGAGTGAGTTTCAAAAGTTGTGATTTCGAGTCAGCGTGATGACTCGTCTGCTCATCGCTCCGGCATCTCTTCAGCTGTTCCCTGGATTGTGATGAAATGTGGTTCATACATGTGCAGTGAACTGTCATGACTTTGATTGTCCCCTGACGTGTCCTCTGGCGCCATCATCTGGTCAACATTGTCATGTTTATGACCAAACACCTGCAGAACTGATGGCATTAACTTCAGCCTCAGCCGGACTTTGTGTTCACTGCCAGTTATTAGCAAACGTTGGCGTGCTAACATGCTAAACCAAGATGGTGAACAGGCTAAACTTTATACGCACTAAACCTCAGGAATGTTAGCATTTTGTTTTAGATGCTGAGGACATTTTGCGTTTTTTAATTTTATTTTTCTCTTCATGAGGAGGTGAAAGATGTGCTTCTGCTTTCTGTCTCCACCTGCTGTTAAAAAGCTGCAGTGCAAACAAACACTTGCTAACTTAGCTTAGCTGCCCGCTGACCTCTAGCGCCACCCTCAGGACAAACAGATAGATCAGGTTTTGGCCCCAGGAACAGAAACGTGTTGAAGCAGATCTGCTCAACCGTGTTGTGATGTGGAACAAAGTCTCTCTGACAGCTGAAACGTGATGTCACAGAGCCTGATGAGTGATGTCATCATCAGTGTGGTCTGTTTACACTGAGAGCAGAGGAAGACGATGATGAAGAAGAGGAAATGTTAGCCGTGTTGTTTGTACTGAAAAGCTGAAACTTCCTCCAGCCTGCTCCCCCGTCGGCCTGCTGTAGTCCCCACCCGTCCGTCGCGCTCGTATGGAGGTTAAAAATAACTCCCTGCACAGCCATTGGTCGTCTTTGAACTTCCTGGAGACATGTAATTGGCTAGAGGGAAGGAGGTGAGACACGTCTCCATGGAAACCTGCATCCAAGGAGTTAAAGAGGGATGTGTGTGTGTGTGTGTGTGTGTGTGTGAAGGGTCAGAACAGTAAGAGTCTTCTTTTCCTCCTTCTGGAGCTTCAGACCAGTTTTAACTGAGATTAGTTTTTTGTTTTGTTGTTTTAGTCAAGTACCAAAACTCACTGTGAGAAGAATAAATGTAAAATAAAAGAAGATTTTTAAAGGCATAAAGTCAAAGTGAAGACATAAGTCAAAATGTTCCAAAGGTTTTGCCAAATAGTTTCACAAGCAAAGTGAATGTTTTAGAATGAAGTTCAAGCAGTTTGAGCAAAAAGTAAAGTTGTGAAATGACCAGATTAAACTTCTGCATTAGGCTGATGTTTTCAGTTGGAATATTTTAACTGCAAAGTCACAAGATTTCATCGTGTGCTGACAGACAAGTGCTGGATTTGCTCCTGTTTGTGTGATGGAAGCAGCAGCTGTGGGCTGTTTTTAACGTTTACATCCTCAGTAGGAACCTTTAACTTAAAAATCTACATTTTGAACACACAGAAGAAGAACACGCACACACACACACACACACACACACACACACACACACACACACAGACCTCTAAAACCAGTCAGAGCTCTGCAACATGCAGTCCGACGCCACCTCCTGTCCTCCTGCTGTGACCACGCAGTGATGTCGGCGTGCACCAACACACCTGAGTACGCTGTGACATCACGTCAGCCAGGCATCAGTGGCAGTTTATACAGATTGTCGTCACGGTTAATCGATTAACCTGCTGCTTTGTCATGGTTCAGTCTGGTTCAGTTCAGGTTCAGCACTGGATCTGTTAAGGCATCAGAACCTCTTGGTTACATTGAGGAAAAGATCAGGTTTGGGTTCAAATTACCCACATTGCATTGCTGACGTGTTGTTCACTTGGTGAGATCAGCCTGACTGGTTGCTGATAGCTGAGCTCACAGGCCAGCAGAGGGAAGTGGACCAGCCTCGACCTGACGGTGTTTCCTCAAGTTTCCAAAGCCTTGCAAACTTCCTCCATGTTTGTGTGATATGATGTTCATTATAAACGTAACGCTGTGTGAGGTCCAGCTGTGACGCTCTGAGTCCCGGTATGTCCCCAAACACTCACTCTGACCAGATGGGCTTTCGTACGCAGGCCGCTGGTTTGGCTTTTTGGCTGACTGGTCTCACGCAGGTCGCGTCGTTTCCCCGGCGACACATCAGAGTCGGTCAGCCGAACGAGCGACAGATGGAGAAGACGCTCGGCTGCTGCCTTTCGGTCCTGCTGGAAGCAGATCAGCTCAGAGGCTTTAGTGGAGATTTAAAACCCGCTGCAGGCCGAGCTGTTCGCGCTTCGTCACTGTTATTATTTACTGCAGCCGCAGAGACGTGTCAGTGAAACCAAACAGCAAAACTCGTCATCTTCGTGTCCAAAACAAACATGATTCTGTGGCAACGTTCAGCTCGCTCACATCTTTGTTGTAACCACTTGAAGTTAGCGCACCACACAGATCTGTCAGGTTTTTGAATGCACCTCGAAAAGCACAGTCCAGATTCAGGTGTGGCTGTCAGGACGTTTCCAGGAGGAGGTTTGAGGATTTCACAGGTTTGTTCACGCAGTCAGACTCTCTTTTCAAACTGCCTGGACTTGATGTGAAAGTCTCTGAATCTACCAAACATGTGAGGACAGCAACCTGCTGGACGGGGCAGAGGCGTCGCCTCGCAGTAACACAGTAACTCATCATGTTGTCCCCTCCAGACCATCTGTCAGTCACCCGGAGTTCAGACCGGGTCCCGGCTCCTTTACCCCCTTCACCAATCACAGCACAGCACTGTCGGAGCCTGCCGTCCAATCACGTTGCTGGGCAGTAAGCCGCCGTGTTGGGAATCAGGTGACCCCTTTGACCTGGAACCCTTGACCCGACGCTACAGGGAGGAGAGGCGGCCTGGTTTGAGTCCGGCGGTGTGTTTGTGACTCTGTTTGGACCTTTGACCTGCAGGCAGCAGGGGAAAGCACCAATTAAGCTCATGTTGTTGTTGGTTGCTTGCAATACTTTTCTTCCTCTGTGAACTCTCCGACCCTCGACAAACCTGAAGTTTTCTGCTTGTTTTGCTGCCCTCCTCCCTCTGATTCTGTCCGTGCTGCACTCCAAACCAACAGATTAGTTCAACAATCCACTTCCTGTGTTGGTTCGAGCTTCTTCGTTTAACTTTAATTGCTCTGCTCATTATCAGTTTATTACCCAAACGGAGACATCACATACTCTCTGTTGGCTCCTCCGTGTTGGAGTTAATTGCTCGCTTAATTGGTGTCAACTCACACCTGCGTTTGCCTTCAGATGGTGAACATCATTTCATTCCCAAGCATCAAACTGAGCCAGTGTTAGCATGTTTACAACAGAGCTCTCTGTAATGTCCTGGAAGCTCGATTGGTCGACCTGCAGAGGTCTGGTTCTGGGTCAGGGTCAGGGTCAGGGTCAGGGTCTGGGTCAGGGTCAGGGTCAGGGTCAGGGTCTGGGTCAGGGTCAGCGTCAGGGTCCGGGTTGATGAATAACTAATGACTTACTAAAGACCCTTGATCCCTGTTGAGATGTTGAGAATAATGAAGAGACATTTGAACGGTGAGTTAACGTACAGCAGAAGCACAAACCTCTCGCCGGATGTTTTGACCCTCAGAGGTTCGTCTCTGACTGGATGTGTCAGATGGAAAATGACGAGATAATAATAACAATAATATAATAATTATTACAGTGAGTGTGTGATGGGTCAGGAGTGAAGTGAGCTCAGCACAGCGTGAGACAAAGAGGAGAGAGAACGGAAGATGAAACGGTGTCCTGTTTCTGACGAGGAAGACGATTTTCTTTCTTTTCCTTCTGAGCCGAGTCCATGATTCTCCTGTGATTTTCGATGCTGCTGTTCTTTGATGAAGATGTTCCTTCGCCTGACAGGCTGACGCCGACGCTCTGATGCTGAGACATCAAGAGGCTGTCAGATCTTTTCTTACTCTACAATAACAGAGAAAAGACAAAATCAAGACTGAAGGAGATCTGAAAAGCATCACACTTTGCCGTCTGCTAAAGAGGAGACGATGACGATGTGAAGATCGGGTTTGTGTTGTGGTGAGAATCTGGCAGCATTCAGTGGAAGATTTGGTGAAACTGATCCACCGGCCGCTTTTGTGTGTTGTTGTGTCCTTTCTGCATCTAATGAAGTCCACATCTAACAACTGAAAGAGTTTTTGACTGCTGATAAGGAAAGACAAGGAGACAAAGACGTTTAGGAGGGACGATGTGATGAAGACAGATGGGGGACAGACGATGTTCATTAGCAGGCTGCTTTAATGAGACGGAGATCGATGGACGGACCGAGACAAAATGAAGATGAGGAGGAGTTTAAAGTAATGAAAAAGAGAGAAGGAGATGAAATTGGATTGATTAAAAGATGGACGTAAACAGGAAGACGTGATGAACTGAAAAGAAAACAGGAAGGAGCTGAGGAGGGAATAAAGAAGAGACAGAGGACAGTGAAGGAGACATAAAGGAAGATGTCCCACCGTTCGTTCTTCCACCACAGTGAAATTCTGTCAGCTTGTGTTTGAGTTTGAGCTGCGAGAAGACGTGTCTTCTTCAGCTGTTGACGCTTCATGTGCAGGAAGAGACGTGAAGGTGGAGGAGAGGACGAGTGTGAGGTTCAAGATCCACCTGACTCTTCATTAACACTGGACACATGAGGAGGAGGAGGAGGAAGATTACCATTCAAGGCCTAACGAGGGCTCAGCTCGTTAACTGGCCCTCATGTTGCAATGGGGACAGGAAGACAGGAAGTCTTACGTGTTCAGGGGACGGACAGCAGCTTACCGCAGGTCACATGGCACACTCTGATCGATGGTTTACTGAATGGACCGACACCGAGGAGGAGCAGCGTGTTCTGATTGGCCTGATATTGTGTAATGCTCCTTTAATCTCAGATCGGCCTCACTGTGGGACACGCTGGAAACAGTTCATCAATAATCGATTAGTGCATCGGCAGAAAAATCATCTGATCATTTCAACTTCTGCTCTTCTGCTCGTTATAAACCGAAGCTGTCTGTGTTGTGGACTCTGGGATCCACCGAAGTCCAGTTCGGTCAGGTCAGCGTTCGGACCTTGTCGACCCTGTTGAAGCCAATACACTGCTTTGTGTTTTATTTATACCGTATCATGTTTATTATAATAATGATGGTGATGATGATATACTGTTGGTTATGTTGACGTGATATGACAGAAATGCAATGATGATGTCAGCAGGGCGTCAACTTTGTATATAGACGTCACCTGAGGACAGGTGTGGGGTTTTGGCTAGAAGACGGAAGGGCAAACAATTTTTCAACCGCATTTCGCAATGAAGCGAGTTTTCTGTTTATTATGAGTTCTGATTTATTTTGCTGATTATTAAGAAGAAATAAAGGATCATATTGTGACATGAAGAAAGAGTGAATGCGCGTTGATTTACCGACCGCTTCTACAGACCCCGTGGAGACCTTTGGGTCCGGATCTGATCGACTTTGGTTTTTGGGGCTTTTTAATTCCACGGCGGTTTTGGTGATTTGTTTATCGTATTTGTCTCTTGTCAGGAAACATCATCATCATTTCTCAACGTGTGTTTGATTTGGAGCGAACAGATGATCAGGTGTTTCAGGTGCGTCTCAGCAGCAGATGGGTGAACGTGTTTGTGGATGTCTCACTCTGACTCCACTTTGTTCACTTCTTTCACTTTTTTATTTCAGTCTTTGATGGATATTATTTGTCACGTAACGCGTTCTTGTGAAGTCTCTGGCAGCACAAACGCTCTGTTCCTGCCAATAAAGCTTTTAGGCTGTTTGGATTCTCAGAGATTACGTAAAGCGGCAGTGCAGAGAGGGGAACGGAGGAGAAGAGGAGGAGAAGAGGAGCAGCTGAAGGAGGCGTCAGAAGAAAAACCTCGGCTGTCAGACTGCAGGCAGGCAGCCGATTGGACGGCTTCTCGCTTCCTGTGAGGCGTACGCATGTTTCATGTTTCACAAGTGAAGATGTTCCTTTTTAAGACACGTTAAAGTAAAAAAGTGACAGTTTGACGAGAATAAAGTTCTCAGATTGAATTCAGAGAAGCTGAAGTGGAATCTTTTATCAACTTGAATTCTTTGGAATCCGTCATCGGTTTTCATCTGCAGAAACAACCAGAACTGAAAGCTGAAATCACAACCTGCCGGCTGAGCAGTAAGTTACAGGAAGGTAAAAATGTGTCTGACACACTGAGACTCTGGAGGTCCTCAAGTCAGTCAGCTTTGGTTCTGTGAGCTTCTGACTCCAGACCAGCTGATCGTTGTCAGAAAACAGAGTGACGGTTCTTTAGCTTGTAGATTATCTTTGGCTGAAGAGAAGTTAGTGACTGTCTCGTGTTATTTTATACTTTTTGACCATCAACAAAGTGTGCAGACTGAAACCAACAAGCCGTCGGCTCGTCTGTTGGACTTCCTGCGTGTGGATCTCAGCTCCAAGCCCATTGGCCCTCATTAAAATCACACTGTATACATTTGCGTGTCTACGATGTTCAGTGTCACTCTGTTAGTGTAATTAGAAAACATTTCTAATTTATTTGAAGTTTCACTTCTATCAGGACAAAAGTTTCTCTAAATCAATTTGAAAGAATTCAGGAGTTTTCTGAAAGAGTTTGTTTGTTTGTTTTGACCGATGGATTCATTGTCTTTGTTTAAAAGTGAAGTTTTGGTTCCTGGTCAGGTCTGGACAGGATCGTCCTTCATGCTCCTCAGCGCCTCCTCCTCCTCCTCCTCCTCCTCCTCCTCCTCCTCGTCGGTGCTGCTCTGCAGTCTTCCGTGATCCTCAGCTGTTTGACCTTGTTAAGGCAGGTCGCCTCTAATTGGACGTTGCTTGTCGTAATGGGCTGCCATTAGCGATGGGAAAGGTTAGCTCATGCAAAACGCCCTGCGGCCGCCTCACTAACAAGCCCGGCCGGTTTGGCGTCATTAAGGGGAGGATTTTATCCGAGCGGGTGCAGACAAACAGCGCGGAGAGAAGCCTCCCTGCTTCGTCCTCTTTAAAGTCCCAATTGTTCTCACTAATTGAAGATCTCTCTGCATGTTAATGTAATGTTCGTGTGTTCGGAGCTCCATCTTGGCTCAGAAGCTTCTTCGTGAATGAAATCAGCCGCACAGATCGGCTTCGGGCCAGCAGAACAGCTGACGGGATTTCACCGCATCTGAACGTCTGCCGTCAGACCGGATCTGAACCCTCCAGAGACCCGAGCTCCAAACCTCCGGGCGACGAGATCCAATTAGCTCCTCCAGCAACAACAAGTGTGTCTTTGTTCAACACGTTAGGATCCACTTAATCTGTGCGATTAAGATGCAGCCTGGTTTATTCTTTCAGTTTGTTCCAATTTTATTAAAATAATTTATTGAATTATTTACTTAACAAAGCTTGAACCAACAAGATAAGTTTGGTGCATATGGGCACAATTATTGTTTGGAAAACAGGTTCATGTTGATCTGAAGAAGTTAAAATTAATGGAAAATATAACTGATTCAAAGAGCTTAGACTGTGTCTTCGGTTTGTCCAGATGTGACCAGATTGTGTTCTTTATGAAAAACAATTAAATACACATCTGTGTACTTTTATTGCTTTGTGCCTCAGTACGTTTTGATTCTGACTCAGAGATGTTCTGGTTGGGACAGGATGACCATCCGTGATGTGAGTTTCAGACACGGACGACAGCATCAGTCGGTCAGTCGCAGTTTGGTTGCTTTCAGGTTAAAATACGTTTGCTTACATAAGAGAAGTGAACTGACGGATGAAGTTAAAATGTCGGAGTGGACACAAACGCACCTCCTCCACTCTCTCACTCTTTACACTCGTATCGCATTCGCTCCTGCTACGCCACAAGAAAAGCTTCGTGTGGACGGCGGTGCGTTTAAATGTCACCTTCAGGGTGCGAAAACGAAGCGTTGAAAGCAGTTCAAAAGACAAAGATGAACACGTTTCACTGACTGCGGCTCAAAATGCGCGAGTTTCACGCTAAGCTTTATCTTCTTTTTGTGTTTCTCCAGGATGTCTGAGGGGGTCCACCCCCACCTCCTCACTTCCTGTTTACTTCCTGGAACGCAGTGAGCACTTCCTGTACCTTCAGGACCTCACCTGTCCGTCACAGCTGATTTTTAGACTGTAAGTATAGTTTTTCTTCATACGTTCATGTCTGAGTTTCATTTTAACTGTGCTGACGTGAGAAGGCGACAGATGACAGAAGAAGATCTGAAGACGCTGGAGGCGGAGAGCAGGTGGCGAAAGACCAGCAGCCTCCAACGTCTGCCGCTGAAAACATCTGAGACGCTCAGGCTGACGTTGGTGAGGAAAGCCTTTCAGCTCCTGGAGGTGCTGAACGTTCTGGAGTTTCAGTGAAGGCCACACGTGAAATGAGAGGATTTTCTGTTTCATGGATCCACAACGAGAAAAACACCAGCAGGAAGTTCACCTGAATCAGAGACAAGAGAAGAAGAAGAAGAAGAAGCTGCTCAGAGAAAACATCTGCTCCGTGTGTGAATGAGTGTGTGAGTGTGAGTGTGTGTGTGTGAGAGTGTGTGTGTGTGTGTGTGTGTGTATGTGTGAATGAGTGTGTGTGTGTGTGAGTGTGTGTGAGAGTGTGTGTGTATGTGTGAATGATTGTGAGCGTGCGAGTGTGAGAGTGTGTGTGGGAGTGTGTGTGTATGTGTGTGTGAGAGTGTGTGCGGTGTGTGCAGCAGTTGCCATGATAACCAGATGATGGGATGTTGTAGGGCCCAGGAAGTGAGGCTGAGGAAAGAAAGAAGATGGAAGAGTGGAAGGAAGGAATGAAGGAAGGAAGGAAGGAAAAGGTCTGGAGAGGCAAGAAGAGAAGAGTGTGAATGAACAAAAGAAGAGAAGAGTGTGAATGAACAAAAGAAGAGAAGAGTGTGAATGAACAAAAGAAGAGAAGAGTGTGAATGAACAAAAGAAGAGAAGAGTGTGAATGAACAAAAGAAGAGAAGAGTGTGAATGAAGAGAAATGCTGAGTGAAAAGAACGAAGAGGAAAGACAGAAAACATGTCACACAGCAAACAGAAAGAAGAAAGACTGAATGAGTGACGAAGACAGATGGACGAATAGTTTGACAAAGGATGAATAAGAGAGGAGAAGTCCTCCCTCCATCATCTTCTTCCTTTCTATCATCCCCTCGTTTTCATCTCTTCCTCCCTGTTGTCCCTTTTGTTCCCTCTTTTCTCTCTCAGCTGTCTGATTGGTTTCTCCTCTGACTTCTGTCGTCCGTCCTCTCATCCCTCTTTCACTCGCTCTTCTGTTACTCTTCATCAGCCTCCTTTCATTACGCTTCACTTTAGGTTTGATTTCCTTCTCATTCTCACTGGCTGACACACACACACACACACTCTATGTCTCTCTCTCTCTCACACACACACACACACAAACACACACACACACACACACACACACACACACACACACACACACTCTCTCACACACTCACACACACACACACTCACACACTCACTCACACACACACACATGCACACACACAAACACTCTCTCTCTCTCTCTCTCTCTCACACACACACACAAACACACACACACACACACACACACACACTCTCTCACACACTCACACACACACACACTCACACACAAACACTCTCTCTCTCTCTCTCTCACACTCTCACACACACACTCACGCACTCACACAAACACACACAAACACTCTCTCTCTCTCTCTCTCTCACACACACACACAAACACACACACACACACACACACACACACACTCTCTCACACACTCACACACACACACACTCACACACAAACACTCTCTCTCTCTCTCTCTCACACTCTCACACACACACTCACGCACTCACACAAACACACACAAACACTCTCTCTCTCTCTCTCTCTCTCTCTCTCTCTCACACACACACACTCACACACACTCACACACACACAGTCTCAGTGGGAGTAGCTGTTGAATTGCCTGTCAGGATGAAAACTGATTCTACTTTCTCAGTCTGGCTCTCAAGGCCAACACACACACACACAATGCACACACATGGCTGCAGTAGGTGTGTGTGTGTGTGTGTGTGTGTGATGTAGTGTTGTGTCTATTGGATCGATGCTGCGTGTGCATCCAGATGATCAAATTTAATTAAAGGAAAAAGTGACATTACGTTTTGAGGCTTCCTCCTCCTCCTCCTCCACCTCCTCTTCCTCCTCTTCCTCTTCTTCCTCCTCCTCTTCCTCCTCCTCCTCTTCCTCCCCCAAACTGGTGAATTTGCCTTCAGGCTGCCGACCTTAATCACGTTACCAATCATCGGCCTTCATAATAAACACCTCGGCCGAGCGGCGGTGACCCCTCTGACACCAATCTCATTAAAACCTCAAAGTCGTGGCGACGTTCTCCCAATAACAGTTAATCCAACAGCAGCGGGCCGGCGAGGCGAGCTGCCGGTCGGGCCGTCACACTCGGTGATTTGTGGTTTAAACTATCTGGCACACAAACAAGAGGCTGCGACCGGCTGATTTCTATCAATTACCTAAATTAAAGCAGCAGCAGGACTTCAGCCGGGAGGATGTGCTTTGTTATATGAACGAGTTAGGTCGCCCACTTAGTGTTTAACAGGACAGGAAGCTGAGCAGAGGCGGGCCGAGGGACGGACGGGGGACAGCGTCTGCCTTCTCAAGGCCGATATCAGGCCGCGTTTCTACAAATACGCTCATTCAGACATTAAAGGTGCAACACGCACTAAAATGAACTAAAATTATCAACAGACATTTGTTGAAGTATCTCGTAATACCAGTTTGTACCTCACGACGCGGTCGTCCGGGAGCACACGTGAGACCTCAGCAGACGGACGGGTCCTCTTCTTCCCCCACCTCTCCCTCGGCTTCGTCGTCCCAGGACTCAGACGTCACAGTCAGAGGTCAAAGGCGCGTCAGAAAATTTAGTACGATTAAAGGTTGTGTTGATGTAAAATGTTTCATAAGTTCAAAGAGATGCCGTTCAGTAAATCCCGAGACGTGCAGTAAGTCCATATTTATGTGGATGTTCCACACCGACGGCAGGCAGTAGCTGGTCGACATGTTCAGGTGAATGTCTTCACTCCCTCAGAAAGCTGTGTAATATTGATTAATCCTGCAGTAAATGTTTCATCGATCAAACTCCGTCCTCTCCATCAGCTGGGAGGGCGACAGGCTGAACCACATCAGATTTATGCTCAAATCTGAATATCAGCCTTTTACATAAATCAGAGTAAACCTCAGCAGGTGAACTTCCTGTCTGAGCCCCGTGTGACGGATTAGTCCCGCCGTATAAATGACAGATTGTCCCCGCCGGCGGGGAGATCATGTTCAGGGGGCAGAAAACACACACCGACGAGGAGGAGAACAACATGTTTCAATTATCTAAATGAACACGGGCTGAGTGACGGGGATCGCATCGAGCGCCACGATTTGTTCAGTCTCACAGTCAGTTTACCTGCTTAGGTTTCTGAGCGTTTTGTGCATACATATAAAAATAGATTCGGATGTTTGTGGGTGAAATGAAGAAGCCCAGAGAGACTTTTGAAAACAACCCGAGAGATGATAAGAAAGGGGAGGGTTTGGATTCGAGAGGCGGATATGAATTGAATGAAACGAGAAACCAAACTGCTTCAGGACTCGACAAAGACGAGATCATCGAGAAACAAAGAAAACTAACAAGTGAAAAATGTTAGAAGGTGAGAACGAAGGGTGGAGGTGGGAAAACAGCTCGTTAGAGTCGAGACAAGAACGTCGAGGTGTATTTTCAAGATTTAAAGGTTAAAATTCTTTTCTCATTTTTGGCTCCTCATTAAAAGTAAACGAGGTTTTCAGTCGCTTTGGAAACTGCAGCATCGGCTCATTTTCTTCCATTAAAGCTGCAAACGAGTGAGCAGAAGAACAAATGAGAAACATGAGAAACAACAACATGATTTCACGTTCAGTTTGTCGCCTAACCAAATGAAATCCATCCGTCACTCAGTCCTCCTGTGGGCTGAGCAGAGTCAGTTAGCCTCTGATTAGAACCCATCAACACTTGTTTGAGGAGGTGAACAGGATTCAGCCTGAGGCCGAATCAATCAAGAGAAACCGATTTGTAAGATTCAGTAAAACCACAAAGTCATGTTTGTGTTAAAATGTTGAATCATGCTGCATGTGAGGACACCGTGGAGTCTTTAAACCAGTCCTGCTGACAGCTAAATGCTAACATGCTGATGTTCAGCTGGTATAATGTTCACCCAGTTCACTATCTTAGTGTGCTGGGATGTTAATCTTGCTAATTAGCACTAAACTCAAATTGTGTTTGGGGCTGATGGGAATGATGATCACAAACCAAACTGTTGGACAAATTAAAATTTGACTTGATGATGAAAAGTCAGTGATATCCTGCGGGTCACACTGCTACTGTGGCTAACTGCTACTGTGGCTAACTGCTACTGTGGCTAAATGCTACTGTGGCTAACTGCTACTGTGGCTAAATGCTACTGTGGCTAAGTGCCACTGCGGTTCTTCAGTCCTGAACTCCTGAAACATTTTCTAATCAAATCTGACTTGAAAGGTGGAAAAAGCAGTCAGGGATTTTTCTTTATCAATTTCCACACAACCCCAGCATTTCCATATTGCCATATTCTTGGCACCACAGTCACAAAAACAACCGGTTAGCTAACGTTAGCCACCAGGAGCTGACACGCGTTTGTTCCTGTTTGTGTCTGGCTCCTTACAGTTCCTGGTTTGTTTTCTGGCTGTGTAGCCTGCTAGCATCAAGGCTACAGGGATTTTGCATCTGAGAAAAGCCTTTGTTTTTCCTCCTCTGCTCCTCCCTGGAGCTTTGAAGCAAACTGGTGCGGAGCGACGATTTGAGAAGACGATTTGAGGGGAAAACAAAGTGTCAGACGCATCTGGAGTCTGTGGAACAGACAGCGAGCCAGCAGAGAGTAGAGATCGTGTTTCCATCCTCAGCAGAGCGGCGCTTCCTGTTACCTCCTCTCCTCTTTTCATCCCTGGCTCTCTCCTGCTCTCCTTCCCTGTTATGTCACACAGTGACAAAGCAGAAAGCATGAAGGTGACACGCTCTCCTCTCATCTCCTCTTTCATCAACTCCTCCCGGTCGTCTCCTCACTTCTGCTGCCTCGTTCTGTCATAGCAAGTGACAAATGAAAAGGAAGGAGGTGGTCCCAGAGGCGGCGAGGCCTCCTCCTCCTCCTCCTCCTCCTCCTCCTCCTCCTCCTCTTCTTTGGTCTACTTACAAAATCAAACAAAGGGAGTGTCACACTCTCGGACCTCCCACCATCACCATTTTCTTACCTTGTCCTCCTCCTCAGAAGCTCTGAGCCTCTAACTCATGTTAACACTCTCCTCTCCTCCATCATGGGCAGGCGGGCAGACAGGTAGGCAGACAGGTAGGCGGGCAGACAGACAGACAGAGAGGCAGACTTCCTGTTAGTGTTGCAGAGACTTACAAACCTGGAGGATTTCTCTGTCACCTTCCACCACCAAATAATGACGATTTCTGAGCCTCTTTTGTTCAAGTGTGTGTGTGTGTGTGTGTGAGTGAGTGAGAGAGTGTGTGTGTGTGTGTGCGCGTGTGTGTGTGTTTTATTCCTTAAATCATTAATTTGGTGCTTGGAGCCAAAGCAGCCCTGATGTCAATTCTCATTCAGTGAGACAAGGCTGAGACAAACGGCCTGGTGTAATGAACGAGTACTCACACACACACACACACGCACGCGCGCACACACACACACACACACACACACACACACTGAGCTCGTCTTGCAGAAGAAGTGGTTTTATTTAGGGCTCGTTCTGAACTGAAGCCGTGTCCCTTGTCTGGAGTGTAATTGGCACCTGGACGTCTTCGCGCTGGACACACTGGAGGTTTGGTCTTCGCTGAGGGGACGAAGGCAGCTGTCATGTGTGGACTGTTTAACGTGACTGGAATCCACCTCGGACCAGTCTGTTGGTGGACACTCGGTCCAGCTTGTCTTCTGAGGAGTTGCCTGCTTTCAGAAAGCGACCCCCTCTGAGTCACAGCTCAAATAAATAAAATAAATAAAATACGCCATGAAACAGGAAATACGAGAGAGGAGTCCTCCTGTATTCTGAAGTGTTCACGTGTCTTCATCAGGCGATGGACTTTCAGCCACATGAAGCCGAAAGAGAAGCAATGTGAGGACGTCACTTTGGATTCTCGGGAATCTTTTTTCTTTCTTGACATTTTTTAGACTAAACAATTTGATTAATCATTCCAATAATCAGCAGCCTAATCAATAATGAAAAGGTGTTTTCATACACCCCCACAAACACCCGTCTGAGCCAATCAGGAGCAGCGTTCACCTGTCAGTCATTTCATTGCCTTTTTATGGCATCAAATTGCTAATTAAAACCAACCTTGAACAAACTTGAGGCCCCAGGGGCCCTCTGGTTGTCTTGGCTCCACTCTCATGTCGTCCATCTTTACAAAGGTCAAAGGTCAACATCACATTGTTCAGTGACCTGGCAGTTTCACACGGGGCTAATGAGATGAGATAGAAGATCTGAACACTCTCTCCCTCGCTCTGTTTCCTCTCAGCTGATGCCCACCATGACCTGCTGACGTCAACACGCCACCCCCTCCTCCCCCCTTCTCCTCCCCCCTCTCTCCTTCAAAATGGCTCCGACCCATTGGTTGTCACCGTGGCGGCCGCTGCTGCTGCTGCTGCTGCTGCTGTTCATCCACACTTCCTGTCTCCTGTCTGCCTCGACCACATCCTTCCCCAAAGACCTGGAGCCAATCAACGTGGTCGGCTCAGAGCGTGAGTACACACACTGTGATTGGTTGAAGAGGTCGTATCACTGTGTTGATGAGCAGCCTCATACATCAGGTGTTTTGTCTCAGCACCAGCCGTCATTTCAGGTATTAAAACTGATCGTGTGATTGGACGAAGGCACCACTCACTGGGCTCTCCTGATTACTAAGCGGGTGAATAAACATCTCATCTAACATCTCGCTGTGGCTGATTCTGATTGGACTCTTCCTCCCTGCAGTGCTGAAGAATAGTCGCTAACAAGGCTAATTCAGTGATAAAACATTTCATTTTTTGTTAATTCTTCACAATAAAAGCCCTCTGCCTGTCCTGCCAAACTCAGGAAAGGGAGTGCGATGAAACCATGAAAGAGACTTTTAAAAACCTGTTTCTGTCTGGTCTGCTGAACGTGAGTTGAGGCTTGCTTTGGTCCCACTCTGCACGAGGTCTGCGTTCAGCTGATTTTCATGGGGTAACCCAGTCGGGGGGACCTTCTCCAGAGGGGGGCCACCTCAGGCTAAAGTCGGGATAAGCCCATTTAGGATTGTGGTGGGAAGCCTTCTTAGTCTGGGACTAAGAAGGCTCTAAGAATTGATTTAGCCCTGGGCTAAGAGCAGTGAAAAGCTTCAGCCCAGTAGACACGATTCGTTCACTCAGTCATATTTACGTCTTGTTGTTCTTCCTGTCTGCAGAGTCGTATCAGTTTCCCAGTTTTCAAGGTTTGCTTCAGGACAACGACACCCTGCGCCTGGGCCTGGACTTCCAGAGGCTGCTGCGCATCAACCACATGTTGTACATCGCTGCCAGGTCAGCAATCACACACACACACACACACACATTCAGCGGTTAGACAGAAAAACAAAACAACATTTTTCTTGATGATGATGCGTGGAGAGCAGACACAAGTCTTCTGTTAATCTGTTGTAGTCTGGATCAAACCCTGACAAATACCAGCACAAATGGTACTTCAACACTAACTTATCTTTTTCCTTGTGGATGCTCGAGTTCCTTTTAAATCCACAATCAGGACTTCCTTGTCCGTTTAGTCTCAAGGCTGGATTCTGTATGTGGATCAGCTCTCAGATTCAGGCTTTACAAACACAGACAGACTCGACGGGGACACGTTAAAGCTTTAGGGTTAGGGTTAGGTTTGACTCTGCTGTGCTCTGGACTCTTCAGGGACCACGTGTTCGCAGTGAACCTGACGACGGCTTCGGAGGATTTCGTACCTCAGCTGGTGAGTAAAGTCCTGTGATGAACACTTTATTCTTGGTTTTGTTGCTTCTGGAAAACGCACACACCTGTTTGCATCGCGGCAAACAGGTGTGAAGACACAAGCGGAACAAAGCAGCTTCGTGTTTGTTCCGGTGAGCTGAAGGACAGCTGATGCTGGCACATTTTATCAGCTAATTAACATGAAGTCTTTGAGTTGACTAAAAGCTCCAACTGACAGTTTAAAAGAGTTTGAAGTCTTTTAAAGGGTTTTCAGCGTTAATTTGACGGCTACCTGCTGTCATGCCAACTGGTCACCGTGTAATGTTGGCTGAGTTAGACAAGTCTCGAAACTTGAACAGCTAAAATTAGCCCCAGCTCTGGACTTCAGGTCTGCAAGCATACATGATGGGGGGGCAGGGGGACACAAGCCCCCCCTTAAGGTAGCAGTAAACCAGACATGCTGACGTTACCTTTTAGACTTTGGTTGTTGTGCTTCTGGTTTTGGAAAGATGAAAGATAAAGTTACAACCCGCTAAACTCTTTGTGTGTCGCACCACATCAGCTCAGACTCTCTTCTGTCACTGTGAGGTTTATTTTAGAGCTTCTTTGTGGCAGTTGAATCAACATCAGGGAGCCTCACATAAGCGTCTTCTGCTCACAGCATCAAACCTGACAGCTGACAGCGCAGCTAAACAGCTAAACTAAACACCTTTTTGCTTTCTGCACAGAAGATGCAGCGAATATCAGAGCGGCAGAACAAAACTGCAGCAGCTCATAGTGTGTGAGGCGACACAAAGGAGGCGTTGGCTTTGATCTGCGAGCCTCCTCTTCCATCAAAGGGAAGGGGTTAGGGGTTGGCTCCTGGCGGTAATAGGCCTCCCGGTGCATTGTGGGACGGCCTGCAGCAGCTCTTTGAAGTGAGCTGGGATTGTTGTTATCAGGACCACATCACGAGCTGCTCCTGCGTTATGGAAATGTTTAAAATGCTTAATTATGTTCCCGTGTTCTTCCCAGCTTTGACGTTCTCACCTGTTGAACATTCAGACCAAGAGGCCCACAGACTGTGGTTCTGCTCAGGTTTCTCCTCACTTGTCCTCCATGGAGACTTTCCAAAATCAGTATTTCTCCTGCATATCTGCTCATGTCGCGTTTACGACTCACAGCACGCGCAGCTGTGGCGTTGGTTTTGTGAAGGTTACAAATACTCCATCCATCAGATCAAGAAGAAGAAGAAGAAGCAGAATCACTTTATTGACAGTATATATATTTTTACACACACACACTGAATTTGTCTTCTGCATTTGACCCATCCTTAGTTGGACACACACATGCAACACCCGGCAAATTACATGCAGTGAAACACACACAGGAGCAGTGGGCAGCATCAAGCGCCCGGGGAGCATATTGGGGGGTTAAGTGCCTTGCTCAAGGGCACATCAGCCGGCCACTCTTGGCCAAGGCTGCCCCTGTGGCCTAGAGGTTTGGGTGTAGTTACCTCAGATGACTCAGGTTCAGCTACTTGCGGGTTAATTCATTACGTTGTGAGTCAGAATTGCCTCAGAGCTTTTAGGACGGTCCAGGTTGCTGGAGCAAATGCATGAGCGAAACCAATTAGTTGTCGCACAGTAAACCCACACAAATATTTTGCATTGACTTAAACGTTGTTGAATCTTGACAAGCAAATCTGTGCTGTGACTCATGTTCCTGCTCACCTGCGTGCTCGTGTTTATGTCTCAACCAAAAAACTCTTGATGGGAACGTTGGCTCCACAGTTCAGAGGAAATTACACCCTTCGCTCCAGATCACACTCAGTACTTCCTGTTCCTGTGTTTCAGAAGCTCACTTGGAGATCCAAAGATGTCAGCAAGTGCACCGTCAGGGGGAAGAACAGCGTGAGTTTCTTATCCGTTTTCTTCTTCCTCTTACCTGCACTCCTGTTTCCTCTTCACCTCCAAACCTCCTTATTCTCACTTTATGTATGTGTTGTGTTTGTAGTGGTTTAATGAGTAAAGAACCAGACGTTGGAGAGGCTCTGTACACACCTGACACACTTGATAAATGAGAAGTGTTGATACTTTCTCTCATTAAAGATAAAGTTGTGAGACTGTGGCGGCTCGGGGAACGTTTTGAAGACGTTTCATCCTTGTAAAGATTTTATCACGCCGTATCGTGTTGTGATGGATGAGGGCTGTCGCTCACTTTTCTGTCGGGTGTGTTTGTGTTTCAGGACGAGTGCTACAACTACGTCAAAGTGTTGGTGCCTCGAAACGACGAGACGCTTTTCGCTTGCGGTACGAACGCCTTCAACCCCACCTGCCGAAACTACAAGGTAAGTAACCACCTGTCCGTCCCGCAGTGGACCGGCAGAGTCTTAATGTCCCTCTGTGGCGTTTACCTCGATTCAGCCGACACTTCTGTCCAGGGGAGTAAACGTGAGTGCTGTTAGTGCTGAGAGGGTTTCTGTCCAACAGGAGAGTCATTTAAAGCCCCCACACACCTATTCAGGTAAATGTTCTGAGTGCTTTGAGTGGTTATCTTACTGCAAACTGGATTCATTGGCTTCCTCCCTCTCAAATGAGACCAGAAATGCAAACGTAAAGCCTTGCGGCTGAGGAGCTCCTGATTCGTTTTGTGTTTTTTCATGTAGATATGAACAGGAAGTTCATTTTAGTACAGGAATTAGTTGAGCACTTACTGTTTTAGTTTCTCATCAATTCTAATAGGGACTAATTGTTGCTTTGGACAAACAACAAATGAAGAAGCTGCTGTTTGAATATAATATATAGAGCATATACAAAAGTATTGGGACACCTGACCTTTACACCAGCAGGGATTTTAATGACATTTCAGGGCCTTCAACAAACTGTTGCCACAAAGTTGGAAGCATAGCATTGTCCAAAATGTCTTGGTGTGCTGAATCATTAAGATTTCCCTTCACTGGAAGTCAGGGGCCGAGCCCAAACCCTGAGGAACAGGTCCATGAAGTGGTGTGTGTGGATACTTTTGTCTGTGTAGTGTATAACCTTCCCTACACAGGAGTATCTCGCAGCAGCAGTGTGCTCTGCTTTGCATGTGTGTGTTCATGTTGAGTCTCTCTTGCTGTGTGTTAGTGCTGTTGCTAACCCGCCCATTAACCTCTCAGCTGTTGGATTTCCAAACACATCATCACTAACGTTGGGTTAATGAGCAGAGAGACGGGGCGCAGGGGCGAGATGGATTTTATTCCGACTGCGTTCCCTCCACCCGTTCAGCGGCTCCAACTCCTAATTGAAAGTGTCAGGCAGCTCGAGATTCCTCGTCAAGACCAAACAAAACACTTTCAACAGAAGCCACAATTTGACGCGTCAATCCCGAGTCGTGTTCCTCTTTTCATGCTGCTGCAGCGGTGGAAGTTTGACTGACAGGCGCTGACCCCGTTTAGCAGAAAAACAACACGTTTACCTGAAGACGAGGAGCTTTTCTTCCTTCCTGTCAAAGTTTGGAGCTAAAATGAGATACGCAGACGCTTGGAAAAGCAGCGACGGCTGCTTTCATTTCCTGATTGAGGGCACAAAATAAAAACAGCTTGTGCTTTTTAAAGAACAGCAAGGAATTCAAGAGCTTTTCAAACACTCAAGAAGCTGCAGTTTTACACACAATCAGTGAGCATATTTTAGACAGACTGAAGTGGATTAAAGTGATAGACAAACATGTTTGAAATGCAATAAAGTTGTTTCGATCTAAAGGTCCAGAAAAGCTATAAAGTGGACTTGGTTAGTGTTTCCTGGTCAAACTGCTGTGAAAAGCTCGCTCATGAAGGGGGACACGACACGGTTGAAGCTCTGCACTGTGGCGCCCATCCAGAGCACCCGGTATGAGCTGACATGATCACAGAATCGTTTTAGTGTCTTTTCTTCGGTTGATGTTCACGCAATTCAACGTTTTGCCTCAATCAAATCAGAGCGTTGAAGGCAGGCGGCCGCTCTGATGATCACACTGATTTAACCTTTTGTTTAACCTCAGTCGATTAAGTGGTTTTGTTGATTGAGTGCTGATTTCTGAGGGCAGAACTCGGACTCTGTGCTCTTTTTATTTTGGGTGATGTTTTTATGGCTGAACTGTGGGGACTTCAGGTTGACTTTGACTTTTGAGTTTTGGACAGCAGCAGGTCACGTCGTCTCTAAGTGAAGACGTTCGATCCCACTGGGGCTTTTAATTTCATGCACCTTCCTGTGACAGCTGGAATGGATGGATGTACACAGACTCAGATAACGATGGAAACGAAGGTCAGCCGCTGCGGTACGACTGCTAAGCAGAAACTGTCAGAGATAAATAAAGAAGAAAAAGCGCCTAATTAAAGTTTGTGTTGAAATGTTTAATTTAATTTGAGGGGAGATTCACTCGCCTTCACCCGGCTTCATGATGAGATGAACAGAGAATTAAAACCAGAGACCGAGGTCAGAGAGTCCAGCGCTCGCAGACAGACTCAGCTGCCCGAGGGTGAAGGTCACAGACGGGTGTAGTCATGAGGCTTTCCTCCTCCATCAGCATCAATACAGCTGCCAGACAGGGAAATATTAACAGTAGCTTTATCAGTAATGTAATCAGCTGAGATAAAAGATTCAGGGTGTTGTGGTTGTTGTATGTTTGAATACAGGGCAGTGTGTGGAGCTGCTCTGCTGATGTATAAAGCATAAAACACAAAACACAACACGAACAGGAATTCACTTCAAATACACTGATTTAATCCTAAAATGTAAAGTCTGTCCTCACGTGCCCCGTTAATGCAGAGGAGGGCGACTCTGTGGCTCGTGTCCTGCTGAAGTCTCGTGGTGTTTAGCGTGAGGTTGGTCTCAGAACACCACCCTGACGGTCTCTGTGTCCCGTCAGCAGATTTTGTGACGGTGTCGGTCGAGTGTGTTGCTGTGCAGTCACGGATGTACTCAGAGCAAAGGAGATGCTGTGTGCTGCGTGCTGTGTGCGTCTCGCCTCGTTCCACAGAGTTCTGTTAAGACACGGACGCCATCCATACGCCATGTCGGACGGAAGGTAGTGACAGCGGGACGAGGACAGCAGCCTGTCATATCCGTTCTGTATCATTTGATTTGGTCTGATCCAGCATCCACGTCTGTGCGCTCGTTTCAGGCTCATTCAGCAGCAAGTCGAAGCATAAAAACCCAAATCTGTTCTCCTCGTCATTTTTGCCTTCTCCACAACGTGTTGGTGACGTTGACCAATGGGAGCAAAGAGTCCTGCTCAGGTGTTGGTGGAGGAATGATGGCACTCATCACAGCCAGTTGTTCTTTGGTGTTTTAGGCTTTTCCTCAAAGATCATGTAGACGTCCAGACGTCCTGCCCGAGGACGACACTCTTCGGTCAGTTAGCATCGCGGTCTTGGAGCTGCGAGCTGTTCCTGTAGTGAAAGTGTGTGAGCGTTTACTGGTGGTTTGTGTCTGAACTGCGTGCTCATATGGTACGTTTAAAGGACGGAAGTGAGAAGCTCTGTGACAGCAGCCAACAGAACAAAAGCGGCTCGGTTTTGTACCTTATTTTGCTGTTAGATTTGTGACAGAAGGTCGTACCTGAGCAGATGTGTGCTTCATCAGCTCAGCTGTCACTGTGTTATTATCAGCTCAGCGACATGCAGCGAGTCCCTGCTGAACTGGCACCAGCTGATTAGCAGCATTGTTATCGTCTGAACACCGTTAGCACTCATCATCCAACAGTTTATCAAACTACACCTCAGCGGCAGCACGAAGCCGTGACTGCAGGCTTTCAGACTCCACCACTTTCTTTGCTCGGAACTTTTTTAGAGTTTCGTTTGTACTATTTTCATCTTATTGTTGGAAAACTGAGGAGTATTTACACTTTCTCCCTCTCTCAGATGAGCTCCTTGGAGCAGGTCGGGGAGGAAGTGGTCGGTCAGGCTCGTTGTCCCTTCGAGTCCGGTCAGTCCAACGTCGGACTGTTTGCTGGTGAGTCAAAACTGACTTCAGGTGCTGCAGAAATATCTCGTATAAACCGTGAAAATAATCATTTTATCACCTCAGTCTAATAACTGACCAAACCAGAATCAGAAAAGTGATTAAAATACACTCTGTATTGTGTTAGCAGGTGATGTAACTTTACTTGAGAGCACTTGGAGAAATTAAAACTCGTCAAAATGAGTGACAGAAAAACAGCACAAATTAACTTGTGGATTGTTTTGAAGTAAATCCATAACTTCAGTGTTCCAGAGGCGTTCAGGTTCTCGTTGTGAACGTGTCAACTGGGTTCTCAGGGGGTGATTTTTACTCGGCCACCATGACGGACTTCCTGGCCAGTGACGCCGTCATCTACAGGAGCCTGGGAGACGGCCGACCCGTCCTCAGGACAGTCAAGTATGACTCCAAGTGGCTCAGAGGTGAGACTCAGTGGAAACAGCAGCTTCACAAACGCAACCAACTCACTTAATGTTTAGTTCAGAAGTTTATTTAGACTTGAGTTCCCAAAGACTCAACCGGAGACTCAGAGCAAAACCGTCGCTGCACACATCAGGTTCAGAGTGAACACAGCAAACCGTTTAGTTGATTTGATACTGAAGATTCATCAAACGTTATGACCTCAAATCAACAGTATCCTGGAAATGTTTTTCTCAGGGTACTTGTAAAGAATTCTTGTATGTGCAAACAAAAGACGACAAAAAGGGTCGTTAATTTGTTTTTTTTAATACCACCATCTCGTCTCGTTTTCAGTTAAACCTTTATGAAGAATAAGCTCTGATATCTCGCACTGGCGCACTACTTAACTGATCTCAGCGTTAAAAAATAAGCTCCTGTACTTTACTAATCGGTTTACAGTCGTTTCAGTTACTGATCCTCTCGCTCGTGTCAGCATGTCTCACTGATGTTTCTGTTTCTTCCACCGTCTGCGATCACTGACCGTAAATCCAGTGGAGTTTGTTGAAGCTCGCCAGTCGGGTCTTGAACTGTTTTGAGTTGTGACTGTGGAGTAAAGCAGGCGATGCAGGAGGAAAAACGTTTTATCACCAGATAACTGCAGGAAGGTGTTGCAAACCACAGACCGACGGTGGTGTGTTTTTCCTTGAAAACAGAAGAAATCGATGACCCCCCCTCTTCTCTCTGCAGAGCCTCACTTCCTGCACGCCATCGACTACGGCAACTTTGTCTACTTCTTCCTCAGTGAGATCGCAGTGGAGTACACGGCCCTGGGCAAGGTACGGCGCTCTGCTATTCAGATCAATGTTATACATTATCCATATAATCCACAGCCGTGAAGTCAAGTCAGCTTGATTTAAAACCCAAAATCACAATCGTGATGCGTCTCGATTCAGGAAAACCTCCCAAAAACCCTTAAACAGGTTCAAAAGCAAAGCCTCAGGAGGATCCACGGAGGAGGGAGCCCTGACAGAACAGACCGTCAGAGCCAGAGACAGATTTACTGGGGATGAGTGAGGTGGAAGAAGAAGTACTCACATCACAGTGTAGAAATACTGCAGAGATCAGTAGTTTTATTTGGATCTGTGATATTACATCACAATGTCTTTATCGGATTTTGTATTATATAACTGAATCTGTAAAGTGAAAGTGGAGTAAAAATATAAAGTAGCAGAAAATGGAAATACTCGAGTAAAGTACAATTACATCAAAATTGTACTTAAGTACAGTACTTGAGTTAATGTGTAGCATTTACTGCACAGATTTTAGAGCAGTTGTTCAGTTTCCACGGTAACCCTTTGTTTGTCAGAAGACAAGAAAACCAAAGTGGAGGGACGAGGGAAGCGGTCGCAGAACACAGGAAGTAAACTTGATCCACAGATGATAACAAACACAAACACTCAGGAAGGAACGTGACAGAACGCCGATGAAGACCTCTAAAGTCTACCTCGCCTGAAGGAGGCGTTGAGGTTAGACTGAGGGAGAGAGGAATCTCTGTCCTCTCTCATTTATTGGTTCTCTGGTGGCGGCAAACTCTTCATTTTCTTCGTTTGGTTCCATACGGTCTGGCGTGTTGTGCTTCAGAGTCGCAGGTGCCTTCAGTTGTCGTCTCGCTTTGGTTGCTGAGATCTTTTGTGCGGTTGTTTAAACGACTTTAAGGGATTCCTAAAGACCAAGACGAGGAGGACACCTTGACAAATAAACTTTAATCCTTTTCTCGCTGTCCTCCAGGTGGTGTTTTCTCGAGTCGCTCGTGTTTGTAAGAACGATAACGGAGGCTCTCCCAGAGTTCTGGAGAGATACTGGACTTCCTTCCTGAAGGTGACTTCACACTCTGATTCTCGTCCTTCTCTCGAGGCCACACAGCAAGTGAGGCGTCCTCATGTGTGAAAATAATGGAGGACGTGACAATGTGAAGCAAACTGGTGTCTGCTTGTGGCTTTTGTCTGGTCTCATTATAGTGGAGGCACATTTTTAATGGCGGGGGTGTGTGTGTGTGTGTGTGTGTGTGTGTGTGTGTGTGTGTTCAGGCTCGTCTGAACTGTTCGGTTCCTGGAGACTCGTTTTTCTACTTTGACGTTCTTCAGTCCCTCACCAACGTGCTGCAGATCAACCAGAGGCCTGCGGTGGTCGGGGTCTTCACCACTCAGGCCAACAGGTACACATCACACAGCGTGTCTTCTGTCCAGTTCCGGTTTGCTCTTCTTCTCTGAATCTGTTGCAGCTCGTTGAGTTTGAATCTTTCTCTGCAGTATCCCCGGCTCAGCGGTGTGCGCTTTCTACATGGACGACATAGAGAAAGTCTTCAACGGGAAGTTCAAGGAGCAGCGGACCAGTGACTTGTCCTGGACTCCGGTACCTGACGAGCAGGTTCCCAGACCAAGGTGAGACACCGACCGGATTACGGAGTGTTCAGGGTTACCTGAATCCGAAATTATTTGAAAGCAGGTTAACCATGTTGTGTTTCTGTGTGCTTTGAATTCCGGTCTGCAGGCCTGGTACGTGTGCGGGTGATGGTCCCGCTGCAGACTACAAGTCTTCAGTTCAGTTCCCAGACGAGACCCTGACTTTTATCAAATCGTACCCTCTGATGGACGAAGCCGTTCCCTCCGTCAACGACCGGCCCTGTTTCACCAGGACCTCCAGCAGGTAACGCAGACACAGAAATGAGATGTGACGGCTGAGCAGTTCCTGCAAGACCGCGTTCAGGGCGACAGCAGCCCTTTGCACTCGTCTGATTGCAGTCAGATGCGGTCAGACGCATCAGGGCGTCAGCGCTGGGTCGGCTGGCGCTGAAGCTGAACCTGAGCTCACAGTCCTCCTCGGGCTGTACTACGTGCGACTCCCAGTCTGTTCTGAGCCACTTCTTCGTGTTTCACAGTTTGTTTTCACAGCGTCAAGATGTTAAAGTCCTGACTCAGCAGGCTGTGATGACAGTTTGATGGCGTTGAGTGAGGCGGCGAGAGGCGGCTGCATCAGAGCCAGAGCAAAAGGCAGCAGTGATTCTGACAGTGGTCAACACGCTGAACATCTGATGTGGTCTCTCAGCAGCGTCCATCACTAAGCCCAGCTCACACACACACAGTGTGTGTCATCCAGCAGATATCGACTCATCACTCAGTTCCTCGCACTCCCTGAATGTTAAAAATATGTGCGACGCCTCCGATCTGATTTTGACTTGTCTGTCACACTGTGACACCGAGTGCACTTTTATTTACTTGTTACTCACTGGCTGATCTGTGTTGGACGATAAGGCGGCTTTTCTCCCTCCCTGCTCTGCTGCTCGGAGACGGATCGTCACGTCTGCGTTTCGTGTTTGTAGACATCCGCGTTCAGCTCTGGCACATTGATTTACAAGCTGCAACAGCGAAATTATCTTCGTCGTCGAATGTCAGAGGCGCTGAGCTGCAGAGCTGGGAGTTTTTAACATATCTCATCATCTAATGTAGAAATCTGAAATGTCAGGTCCATAATGAACGACGTCCATCACCCTCTGCACTGCACCTCCAACAGGCGGAGCAGCACACTGGGTGACAGGCTGGTGTCTCTGCCCCACGGACAGGCTGAGGACATCATTTGTCCCTCAGGCCTCAGGTCCTCCCTGTGAGGACAGAACTGGACTGTGTCTCTGGACAGGTCACAATGCACGTGTCCACATGTCACTTTTCACTTAATTTCTCAATAGTTGTTCTAAATAATCGATCCATCCATGCATGTATGTCAAACTGCAGTTGCTGAACTGGTATCAACCAGCAGGGAGTCGAGTTTCAGCTTTAGTCTCACCACATCACAAAAGGAACAAAATGCTCCTGGGAGCTAAATGATTGAGCAGGAGATCCGAGTGGAAGTCGGAGAATGTCAGCTGTACCCCGAAGAGGCGAGTTTTAAAGTTACTGCAGCTCTGAGAGGCAGTGAATCCACCATTGCGACCTGAAGGAGGAAGGATAATCATCAGCATCGGCTCTGATTAGTCGCCAGCTCACAGGAAGTTTCCCTCCGTCTCTGAAAATCTCTGACCTTTTCTAATCTGCGTCTGCAGGTTTGAAATGAGTTTCTGATGGATCCTAATTACCAGTCTGGAATGGGAATGAGACTCTTAATTCGGCGTTCGAATTAGCCTCGGCTCCGGAAAGGCCCACGCTGACCCAGTTAATGATGATGGCCGTGTGTCACCCTGTTATGTAACACCAGCGTGGGGCAGTCGGGGCAGCCTGCCCTGCACTCGCACTGTAAGGCTGAACAGTAAATGATGCCCCAGCAGGCCCTTTGAGAACCGAGTGAGTGAGAGTTTATTTTAATGTGAGTTGGTGTGCAGAGGGTGAAGTGAAGACGGACGAGCTCCGGGTCCCAGTCTTCTTTAGCAAATGTCTCACCTGTGGACGTCCCAATAATCACTTTTCACACTTTACTAAACTTTACGCTTCACGGAATATGAGGCGCCCAGCTGGTCGTATCGCTGCGGTGCGTTCTGGTATGAAGACATTCACAGTATTTTTACTCTGGTCACAGTGCAGTATGCTTTCTGTTTTCCTCTGCCTAATTGCAGATCACTGAACATTTCTTTCCTCTCAGGTCCAAGCTGACTCAGATTGTGGTGGACGTCTCCGCCGGCCCCTCCAAGGACCGGACTGTGATGTTCCTGGGCTCGGACGACGGCCGAGTCCTGAAGGTTTTGGCCAGCACTCATCCCAACGACAGCTTCGGATCCAAACTGCTGGAGGATATCGATGTCTACAACCCGTCCAAGTAAGACCTGGTTCTCGTACTCGCCACCATTTAACCATTTAAAATCCATATTCATATATTCTGCTTCCTGTCTGTGTCCAGGTGTAACGTTCAGGGTCAGGAGGACAGGAGAGTTCTGGGACTGGAGCTGGATAAAGACCATCATGCCTTGTTCGTGGCCTTCAGCAGCTGTGTCATCAGAGTGCCGCTGAGCCGCTGCAGCCGACACGGAGCCTGTAGAAAGTAAGACAACGGGACCGAAACGAGTCCTCGAGCTGCTTTTGTCTTCTATTCAAACCAGATTAAAAGCCTCGTTGTGTTACAAAAACGCGCAAACGTAGCACAACAGAAATCAGCAAATTTGTTCATTCTGGAGAACATCCAAAAATCCAAATGGGAAAATCTTTTTGAACACTAATACATGGAGCTTAATTTGGCAACATAATCAGTTTTGCAGAAGCGAACACGTGTGTGACGGGGGAAATGGGGATGCCGAGTCTGAAAAGTCAGAAACACGAACAAAAAGAGCCTCATTTATAGACGTCATTAGACTGAACAGAACTCAGTGCCCAAATTAGAGCACATTCATTACGCACACGCACACGCACACGCAGCCACTAATCAGGCTCATTTTAATTAGTGAGTAGGATGAATGAATGCCAGCCCATGTGATGTGTTAGCACAGCTGTGGAGGTACAGAGAGGCTTCCACCAGCTGTGTCTCCATCACCGTGAAGAAGACGTAGCCTCTCTGGGTGTCTTCATCATCTCCGTCCTCCTCCGGGGTGCAGACTCGACAAATGGACTCGAGTCGGAGGTGGAACTTGGCGTAACTGAGGTGTGGCTCCGTCTGCAAAGAATAGACTTGAAAAGTGTGCTGCTTCCACCCGACAGTAAAACATGACTCGTTCCCAAAACACGTTTATTAACGGCCTTGAAAGCAAAACGTTGAACGGTCAACTCGACACATTTCATCAGTGCTCTTCTCAGAAAGCCTCAGACTGAGCTTATTTAAACCCCTTTTCATGCTGAAATCTTCACCGTAGCCACTGAGCTAAAAGTGTCTGAAGCGTGTGCACGCGCTCCAACACGCTTACGTGTATCGAGACAGGATGTGATGCAAGCCTCCAGGTAGCAGGTAAACTCTGAGGGACGCAGAGATTTTGAGTTCTCGCTGATCTCATCTGATGGTGTGCATGTGGTCTCTCTCTCTCTCTCTCTCTCTCTTTTCTTTCTTATTGTCTTTCACTTTATTGTCTCTCTCGTCCTTCTTCCTGTCTCATCCTGCCTGTCCCGCCGCTCTTCCCCCCGCCGCTGTAGTAAAATGTTTGGAAACAGTCGTCTCTTCTTGCACTCCTGTAGTTTAGAAGGTGTCACCTGACACCACCTGGATAGATGGATTCATACCTCTTCTTCTTCTCCTCCTCCTTTCTGCAGAGCCTGCCTGGCCTCTCGTGACCCATACTGCATCTGGCTGCGGACCGGGAGTTGCGCCAACATGGCGCCAGGTTTCAAGTACGTGTCACTTCCTCATTTTCTTTCTTTCTTTCCACTTTTTTGTTCCCTCTTTCCTCTCAGCCGTCATCAGTCAGGCAGCTAATAAAGCTCTGACGGCTCCGCTCGTATTTCTGCCGCTGCCAGTGAAGGGTCGTACGTTTGAGAGATGTAAATGCACGATGCCTTTCGCACTCGCAGCCGGAGCGGAGGGATGGATGGGGAATCGTAATGGGAACAAATGTTAAAATGGATGTCAGCAGCAGTGGACTGCGTCGCTATAAGTTTCTTGCTATAAAACTTTGTTGAAAAGGACTCAGAGTGAAGCTGAGTGTGTTCTCCAAGTGCAGTAAACATCCAGGAGTTTGTGCTGGTGGCATCACGCAGAAAATAGACGCACAGCTCACTCTCTCCCAGTCATTTCTACCTGACTAAAAGCTTCAAAGCTTTCTGACTGTCACATTCTCCCATTAGCCACTTTGTCAGTTAGCTGTGGTGTTAAAGCTGAAACAAGTCTTCATTTGAACCCTTCAAAACGACATCAACAGTGTTGACGTTGTGTCACAGACGTCTCTGTGTTGTGTAGCAGAGATATCTACTGACGTTAGCATACTTAGCGTGTTAGAGTTTGCCACGAAACAAAACAAACTCACAAAATGTCCAGAAAGCAAAGCAAGTATTCTTACGCTTGTTTTCCTTGAGTAGCAGTACAGCGAGCAGCAGTTAGCAGTTACTCTGCCTCCTGTATTTTTGGGGCTACCTTTGAATTCTGGCCATATTTTACAGGTTGCTCCTTTAAATCACACTCAGTCGGAGGCTTAATGCTAACAAAATCTTCGCTCTCCATCGCACCACTGCTGACACAAGGCAGGCGAAGGCAGAGTAATGACGGCCTCGAGCGGCAGGTCGACACACTAACGAACCGCTTCCTACCCAGAGAAGCTGCAGTGTTGACTTCCAAAACAGCAGTGCTGCGTTCAGCAAACAGAGGGGCGATGCTTGAGTCATAAACGCTCATAAAGGAAATGAGTCATCTTCGCTGCTCTATAAATAACTGGATTGGTACTCGAAGCAGTTTGTCGACTGTCCCCCAAAAAACAAACAGGAAGTGTCTCGTGTTTACATGCTGGAGGTTTTAAATGTGATGAAACTGAGGCATCGTCTCCGAGCCCCGACGCTGGCAGACCGCCGGCGAGCTCGGCTGGTCCTCCATCACTGATCTGTGGATCACAAAGCCGGCGAGCCCCACAGGGTCCCCTCAGGTGACTGGGGGACAGCAGCTGAGATCAGCAGTTATGTTGGATATGGATATAAAGAGACACACCCACAGGTCAGCTGATCATACGAGTGTGATGAAGGCAGCTCATTTCATCGCAGCCTTCTGAGTGCGGCCCGGCTTGGTCCTGTGACCTTACACCAGTTTTTATATTTACAGTGGAGAAAATCTCATATAGTGACATTAATCTGCTTTACTCAGTGGGATCCACACAGAACGGACGTGATGTGCTGCCGTCTGCAGCTTCGTCTTAAAACGTCCTCTGATTGCGCTGGCTGCTAATCGCCGCACCGCTGTGGCTGCAGATACGTGAACATACGGTGTGATTAGTTATTCTCTCCTGCGGCGGTGGACAGAAAAACAACTCTGTCGACCTGCAGGAGTTTAGGGCTGATTATATTTACAGATGAGGAGGCAGCCGGCGCTCTGCGGCTCCCTCGGGATCGAAACAACTCCTCCCTCCAGAGAAGAATATGAAAATAATATCACTTTGATCTTCGGATCACCGACGACTTTGGCCACAGATCGATTGTCATGAAGTGTTGTGGAGTGGGCGCGAGCTACCTGACACACTCGAGTTATTGATTGGAGGGTGGTGCCAGGGAACACATTGGATTTCAGAAGCTACTCGCCGCAGCGTGAGAGTGTGTGTGTGTGTGTGGCATATTGATGGACTCGAGCACAGAAACACGGGGGATTTCATCTTCAGGCTTGACTCTCGTGTCTTGAATTTAGAGTCAAACTACAATCTTTTGGGAGTTTAAAGAAGCACCTGAAGGAATTTCTCTGCTCCATTGACTGTCAGCCGCCTGCACTTTGCCCTTTGTTCTGCTGAAGACCTTCTCCACAGATGAGCCACACAGAGTGCACACACACACACACACACACACACACACACACACACAGAGTCAGGATCCCACAGCAAACACAGATACATAAATCCAGGTTCAGGCACCAGTCGTCACACCTGCCTCAGTAGGTTTATCACTCAGGACTGATGAGCAGTGGGTGGGACTCTGTCACACAGGTGGAGGGGGGCTGAGGTGTGGGTCTTAACTCTTAAGGTGGATGATTTATGGGTACAGGCCGATTCACAGCTTCGTGTTTCATAAATCCAGACTGTCTGAACCTCCATCAAACGTGAACGCAATCAAAGCCAAACACAAATATTCCAGCACACACACACAGTCCCCGTGTAGATGTGCACTCGGTCTTTATATTCGCCCGTCTCCTCACATCGATCGGTGGCTCGCTGAGCCTCGCGGGGGTCCTGAGTTCTCTGTGAGAGATCCGACTTTTCACGCCCGCTCGGTCAGCAGAGGGCGAGTTCGGCCTGGTGGTCGCGTCGATCCCAGTTAGAGCTGCTTAGCAGGGAGCCAAATGTGCAAACTGCCGTCAAAGAATATTTCCCAAAAGTGTGAAGTGACTGTTAACTGAGATTCACAAGAGACAGACAACAGACAAAGACGAAAAGGAGTCCGAGTTCAGTCCTCCAACAGGCTAACATCAGTGTTGGATCTCTGACGGTTACAGTTTGAGTCGTAATATTTCAGTGTTCATGCTGTTGTCTTCATCGCCCTGCAGACCCACAGTGGGGCTGCCATTTCCTCTATGTTAGGTGGAGTTCTGGGCGGACCACAGGGTCAGTGGCGGAGCAGAGGTTTTGTTTGGGTCTGCTTCATCTGCTTTTGATGCTGTCGACACCTTCAGAAAATGATACACACAGTGGAAGCAATAATATCCACAGAGACGAGTGGCATTTTTAATCCAGCCAACCGCAGCGAGGCAGGTGAGGAAGACGAGAAAGACGAGGAAGACGAGAAAGACGAGGCAGACAGACGAGGAAGACGAGACTCTGCAGCAACATTGAAATGGACAGGATCAGTCGGCAGAAATGAAAAGAGACGAGGAAGCAAAGTGAGAGGGAGGCGAAGAGGTGATGCAAGAGGTGGAAAGGAAAGAGGAAGCACAGCGAAGATTAGAGGTGGAGAATTCCAGAAACAAGATCAGATACAGATATCTGTGTCAGAGCAAGTAAAACAAGCTGCAGACATACAGACGCATTACTGACTTCCACTTCTGTCTCCACGGCGGTCAAAGTTATCTGCTTTATTTAAACGGTCGCTTCTGCTTTCGCTGAAGTGGCTTTCAGCTTCAGGAGGTTCACTGAGGACTTTGACACTTTCTGCATCGTGAAAGGACTTCACTTCACGTCACTTTTACACATCAAAAGGTGTTTTCAGGTGTTTCCAGGTGTTTCCAGGTGTTGGAGTGTCTGTCCTGCAGGCTGCAGGCCTGAAATATCAAACCAGTTCAGGACCCTTTTAACCAAACAATCTCAACTAAAGTGCCAACATCTCAGAGTTTGATCCAGAGTCCCCGTCCCCGTCCCTGTCCCCGTCCAGCCTCTGCAGCGTCCTCAGCGGGGACACAGAGGAGGCTCGGCATGCAGAGTTTACATCCCAGGATGGACATTTTACCAATTAAACTAAAGTCTGTTCTCCAAAAAACAAACCAAGTGAGAGAACCAGCACAGCCTGACCTCAGAACAGCTGATTGAAGCGTTCATACAGAAACATTATTCAGGCTTTCACTCAAGTGAAAATCTGTGAGCTGAAGTGAGTTTGGCTTCCCAAACTTCTGCTGATAAGATTTCCTCCAGGGAGAAAGAGACAGAGATGGAGGGTTTGAAAGGAAAGGAAGTTTAACAGCTTACGTAACTTCAGCTGAGGAGAGAGAGTGGAGAGAGGGAAGTGAGAGGAGGGGAGGAGGCGGCAGGTAGAGAGGAGGAACAAAATGTGAGAATAGACGAGAGAAAGAAGAGGGACAAACAGACCAGATGGACTCGGTTGTCGTGGCAGCAGGTCAGACGTTTCCTTGGAGACCGTGTATGTGTTTGTCTATACTGTTTAAATTGATCCAAGGGTAGAGCGACAGGTGGTGTAACACACACACACGCTGAAGCATCTGCTTGTGAGCGCAGACGTTTGTTCCTGAAACACCTGCTTCAGCGCAGCCATGGAGGCTGAGATACAAAGTGGAACTGTAACTTGCTGCTTCTGTTCCAGAAAACTTCATTCAAAATCCCATTTGCATTTGTAGTAAATGAAATAAGTAAGGAAACTGGCCTGAATCACGACACTGCAGCATGTCGTGTTGTTCACTCCGTATGTTCAGTTAAGGTTGTTTTGTAAACGAGAACCTGATCTCAGTATTCCTAACAAACACCATTTCCCATAAGCCCACAGACCTCCACGAGGTAACCCGCACAGCTGGACAAGTCGAGGGTTCTGGCTTAGTTCCACTGACATAAAGATGGCTGACGCGTCTCCGCTGCCTCGGGTTTTGATGAGGACGGAGGAGTGAAGGATCACAAGGAGCTGCTGTGTGGATTTTGATCCTTTTCCAGCCTGTCCATCGTGACCTCACTCATGATGCTCGTACTCTCCATGTAGTTTTTATACCGAGTTATGTCTTTTTCTCTTGAATGCGTTTGCTTTTCATCCAACTGTGCAGCCAACACACACACACACACACATTGGCATTAACCTTCTCTTCTCCTCTCTGTCTCATTACGACAGTCATTATTCCTTCATCGTCTTCCCTCAGTCCAAACCTCTTACCTCCATGACTTTAATAAGCCCACTGAATCTCAGCTGTGGGTGTTCAGCACCTGCTGCCTCTCACGGCTCCTCCAGGGTTTACGACTGTAAGCGGGGCTGAATATCGCTGCTGTCAGGCTGAAACTCACATAACAGCTGACTTTGTGTTCACCGAGACCATCGGGAAATGATGTAGCTCGCGGATCTTCATCACAGTGTGCTGACTTTCAGTTTTACAAATGAGTCTGTTTCTGGGCAGAGCTGAACATGCTGGAGGAAGGCCTGCATAACTGCTGAAGAGCTGCAGGACATGTCACATGTTGACTGAAGCTTCACGTCATATATCAAGTCATTGAAGAGTCAAGTCATCTAAGTCAAGTCCAAGTCCTAAGGCACTTGATAAGTCTCGAGTATTTTCAACACTGAAGTGCCTCAGCCATAGATTTAATGACCTCTGTGGCAGCAGTGACGTGATTGTTGGTTTATGCTCGGTTTGTATGTTGTCCGTCTCAGCAGCGTTCACTGACTCCTGGAGAGGCGAAGGCAGCAAAGCAAATGCATCATGGGATGGATGTTCTCTCATTTAACTGCAGCATCGTTATTACATTTCACAGCATTTGAAAGCTGTTAACGCCTCCACTGCAGAGCTTCAGTGCCGAGAACACGAAAATAAAATTCAGCAACAGCAGCGTCTGATAACCTGACTGCATGTTATAAACTGACTGAGTCTATTTCCATCCCCTCCTCCGAGTAACTTCTCCCTTCTACGAGCGAGGCGTTCAGGTGCCCGAGAGGGTTCAGGATTTATAGCGACTCGCCGTCACAGCGACCTCCTCCCGTTCTCCCTTCGCTTAGCGCTCAGCCCACGCTGGTTTTAAATGTAGCTGGAGAGACGGAGGATAGATTGTGATGGAGAGCGAGAGAGCATGAGTGATAAGGGAGATAAATATTGAGTGACTGAGGGGGTGGAGGAGTTAGCAAATAAGTGAGGTGGAGAGAGGTAAATATAGAGCGAGCGAGGGGAGGGATGCATCACAGTTTCATAATAAATCCAGACATGTAGAGTTCATTAAATGTGATCAGAATGTTCTCCAGCTCCTCGTCTGTTGTATGATTCATTTAGCTGTTATGTGGTGTGTAGAGAGAAGGAGAAGAAGAAGAAGAAAATGGCCACATTTTTCTGAGCATCACAAAACGCCCAGAATGACTCTTTGTGCTATAACAAACTGATCCTTTAAACCATTAAGATTATTTCGTCCGGTCGATGTCGGCGGCTCGGACGAAGCCTCCGATGAGCAGTTAACGCAGACTCTGAGGATGTGGACTGCTGAAGCCTTCTCGTCTTTCTGCAGTTGTGGGGAAACAAAAACATTCATTTCTGTTGCAAAATGTTTTCTGAGCTTATATAACACCTGGAGCTGCGGTGTACTTCTCCAGAAAGTTTTAGAAACCCCCCAGAATTTTGTGTAACTTCCTGAAATGTGACTTTCATACCCCCTTCACACAGTGAAAGAGCCAGGTTCTCCCTCGGCTCTGTTTTCATTCATCTCACAGCTATTTTTGTCAGTCTCCATGCAAAGTGTGAAACTATGGCTGCCTCCCCGGAGAGCGTATGGAAAAGTGAGGTTTTATCCCCGTGTTTAAACAATAAGACGTCTTCCTGCTCTGTATGACGAGCAGCTTCTCAGAAGGATGGAGACTGAAGAAAACAATTAAAGACAAAGAGAAAGTGATAAACACAGAGAGAGGGAGACGGGAATCCACAGCGAAGGTCTGGAAGACCGTCAGAGACGAGAGCAGGAGGCTGAAAGTGTGAAAACATGGGTTGGATAAGAGGACACGAGTCATTAGTGTTCAAACAGGTGAACAGTAACACTGAAGTCATTCGGTCAGTTTTATTAAACCGTAAACAAAAGTGTGAATGCGTGTTTCCTCTCACTGCATCACTCAGGTGGAAATGCTTTTCCCAGTGCAGGTGAGCATGATAAACGCAGCTGAAAGCTGATAAATAAGTAAAAACGTGAGCTGAGTGTGATCAGACTGATGAATCAGACTGTCTTTGGATGGAAACGCTGAGTCATGGGCAGCTCCGGCAGCCTTTGAAACATTGAGAACGTTGCCAGAACGACTCGTGTGATGGTCGAAAGGCTTTCGATTCTGCTTACGGCCGTTTCTCCCCCGAGGAGGACAAACGTCCGCTGAGCAGCATCTCCAACGCTGATTGATGTGGAATTAGCAGTGGATAAATCTCACCCTCGTGAGACGCCATCCAAAATGGTCATGTTTCAGAGTCGAGGTTTGATTAAGTTTAGGCAACTAAAACGGCTGAAGGTTGAAGAAGGATTATGGTCATGGACATAAGAAACAAACGTCCTCAGTCCGTGTCCATCATGATCGATTCATCGTTTCAGTCATGTTTGGTGGTTCCACTGCACTGGGCCAATTAGGAATGAAGTTATCACCTGTCATTTAAATTCTTAGCCGGAGAGGTTTGTTTTATGACCCCCGCCGCCTTCAGCAGAACGAGTCTCCCGCTGCTCGTCGCTGACATCGCTGTGATGCTGCAGTCGTTTTGTGCTGTGTGGCAGTAAAATCCTGATTTGTTGCCCCTTTAAAATTGATTTGAAGGTCAGATGGAAACGGCGGTGGTGACAGAGACGGTATATGGCGGGGCCGAAGACGCTGTGAGGAAAGTAAATGTCTTCATTTGCTGGAGCTGCAGTGATATATGCCACTTCACTTCGCTGCTGCTCAAACTCAGCGTGTGTTTCACTTTCTGTCTCTCTGATTGGACTCCTTCCTTTACTCCTGACTGCATGAACAAAAATTCATTGGCCTTTTCTCCTCAGTCGACCTCTGAAGGTCCTCAGAGTAAATGATGAGCTGCAGATGAACTATGTGTCATAATCTCATTAACACTGTCTTTACTCTTTACCTGAATACACATCATCGATTAGCTGCCCAGGCAACGGTAACCCACGGCAACAGCACGAGATCCAGCAGCCCTGTGTCTGGTTAGGTCTTTGGATCGATGTTTGATTCTTTTGTTTGTTTAAATTCTTTCTCTCCTCGACTTCCTGTGTGTGTCTGCAGGGCGGGCTTTGAACAGGATATCGAGGGCGACCACTCGGACGGCTGCCACGGTGAGATAAACCTGTCCTTTACAGCCACAACACTGATGATAACGGTCATAATGTGAGGTGTAAACACGCTAAAAGTCAGTGGATTGTGAAACTACAGCAAAGAGATGGGGAGGATCTGAGAGAGTTCAACGTCTTTTTGTGCTTGTGTTGTGTCTTTTTTGTGCAGCTGACGTGTTGGCGACCACACGGAATCACGAGTCTGCAGCCGACTCCGCCTACGGTAAGAAACTCCTCTTATGTCTGCTGTTATTCACGTTCAGCAGCAGAGAATCGTGGAAAAGAGACACACAGAGAGACACAAGCTGCTTCTCAAAGTCAGGACGCTTCCCTGGTAGGACGAGGCCTTCCGGGTCCCACAGAGGGGCATGAAAAATCTGTGACAGAGAAGAATTTAAAGGATCCTGAACATCAGAACAGCATCGTTAAAGTTCTTCCCTCCTCTCAGACTTTGAGAGACACCAAAAGAGACATTAAACTATGGTGAGACTGTGGTGGAGGTGACAGGTGAGGTACTGCGTCCTCATCGGGACAGGAAGATGGCAGTCAAGAGGACTCCTGAAGAACATGTTTTTAAAAAACAAGATCGGTTCAGGTGGGAGCGCCTTCAGCACCTTTCCTGTAATATTTAAAAGTGTTGGGAAACGTTGATGAGAACATTACTGAAAAATGCTTGGACATTTTACTGAGTCAAATCAATGACAAGGAGACAAACAGCAGCATCAACTTCCTCATTCAAGCTCAGACTCACCTGGAAGAGGATCGGTCATCGCTGCCCGATCGACCCATGTTGATGGACGGGAGCTCGTCGCTCACTTTGACATCATTACCCTCCACCAGATACAATCCAGCAGATCAAAGGGGCGCCTTGCCGAGCTGCCCGCTCTGTATTCAACGCCGCATCTCGGCTGCTACCTGACAGTCGCGAGTGGTGCTTGTAAACCATCGCAGGTGTTGTCATTCACAGAGCGACAGCAGGGCCGTGCAGAGAATCTCATTTGGACGCCATAAGCTGCATTACTGTGATTAAAGCCACAGAGACGGCACAAACTGATTTCTGATGCATTGGTGGTCCACTTGACGTGAGCCGAGTTCGCCTTTGTGTGTCACGTCAGCAGTGATAAGGAGGCACGAGGTGGACAGAAGAGCGTCCCAACACTGCGAGGGGTTCAAGGACTCAAGAGGATTAAGAAGATAAAACAGAACGGCCGTTCTTTGTCCCCATAAAATACTTACCTTAATCCGTGTCTGAAAGACGTCTCTCATTGTCTGTCTCTGAGCCTCAGTGTGGCTCAGTTTGACGGCGTGTTTGGGTTGGTAACTTACTGCAGGTTTGAAGCTGAGCAGTCCTGATCCTGTGAGAGAGCCGGAGCTTCCAAACCAAACACCCTGAAGTCCATGGGCCCTTTTTTAAAGAGGGGTGCATCTCAGACCTCGGAGCTCAGAGAGCGGCTCGTTTTGTATTCTGCCACCGAAGCTAATTGCATTCACCTGGCATCTAAATGAGGCCGTTTGACAACCAGAATGAGAAGTAGCTGAGGCTCAGAGGGCTGCTGAATTAACCCACCGAACAAAATTCAGTCAATCAGCTGACGGCTGAGTTCGTTTCAGTAAATCTGCTGCATTCAAAGTTCGAGGAAGAGTTCACCCAAAAAAGAAAACTCCCCCTCATCCAATGAAATGGATTTGATTACGGTTTTGTCATGCAGGTTGTTAATTTGTCAGATGAGTGACAGAAACTCCCACAGGGATGCACAGTGCTGACCTGAGGCACTTCAGGACAGTCGGAGAGAAACGCCAGCGAACGTGTCGCCCCGTGTTACGTATGAACAGCAAATATTAGCTCGTTAGCTTACACAGCTAACTCAGCCTGACTGGTTTACCATCTCACCAGCCTTTCAGGAAGCAACATTTGGCCTTCACGGGATCAGTGAAATATTACTGATTACACTGGAATGTGTTCATCTTCAGAATTTTCTCATTTACACACTTGGAGAGCAGCTAGAGGGCAGAAATATTAACCTCCACTCTGTTTCCACAGAAACTGAGCTCAGGTGTATTTAAATGTAGCTCCTGTTTCACCTCAACCTCTAATTTGCCTCTTTAATCACTGGAACAGCAGCAGGATGTGAGAGCATCAGGAGAGCCTGCAGTCTCTTACATAGCAGGTTATAAAACAACGACTTCCTGCCTGAATTCTCCCTCCATAAACATGACTGTGGAGGCAGAACTGCTCCTCGCCGCGTGGTGATTAGACTCGACTGACTGACATCATTACTGGCGCAGCAGATGTAAAGCAGCAGGAGACTCGAATGACGCTTGCGGATTAATTTACATTCTTCCACAGATTCATCTCTCGACTCGCGCTAATTGTGTCGTGATTAACCGTGTCATTTAAGTTTTAGGTTTTATTGACGCCTGTGGGGGTTACCCACAGAGTTAATGGCACCACAACACAATAAAAAGCGGCACGCTTGGTAACATTAGCCGCGGTCGGCAGCGTGCTCATTCTTCACGCTTTCATTGTGAAACTCCACCTTAAACATGCAGCGATTAAGCCTGCAGCAAACGGCGCCGGTGCGGCTATACAGTAGGACCGACAGCAGGCACTTCCTCCATAACGGCGTCTGAGGCATTAACTTCATGGTGTCGGGCAGCCGGGCATGAAGGACTCGGAACACAATGAGTGACTGATGTTTTAGCCAGCGTGCACCCGAATCTATCTGCCACGCTACGCCGGACTGGCTGTCGTTACTGTGATGACATCGTTTGGCGGCAAACTATTCCCGTAATGACGTTTTCGTTGCAAATTGGTTATTTAATGCACTGCGAGGGAGGCTCCCATGGCTTTAGTTTGGCTCAGAATGGACATAAATTGGCTATTATGCTGCAGTGTGCTATTACAGGGTAGTTTATATGAGATGAGAGCTGACACTGTGCAGAATGAGTTCTGCAAATGTAAATTATGATGGTTCTTGGACGACATGAATGCTGTCTGTCTGTGACCTTTACATCTTTTATTGTAATGTCGGCGATCCAGGAAACAAAGTTTATTCTTCTGCTGAGCTCTGGAGTGTCAGGCTTAATAATCGGCAATTAAAATGGGTTTCGTGTCCTCAAAGTCGACTTCTCGGGAAGTTAAGGACGGCAGGCTGAGGTCTCTTTCATGCATCTTATCCAGACATGACCTGAAGGAGCTGTGAGAGAGTGGACTTCACCCTGCCACGTCCCCAGTAGAAAGTCCAAAATGTCCAGTTCCTTCCATGTCCAACAACAACACAGGTCTGCTAACTGGTTAGCCTGCTGCACAGGAAGTCTCAGTTCTGTTTCCTGGCTCCTCAAAGCGTCAACCCTCAAAGAAAGCAAAGACAGCAAATCTCAAAGGAGTTTGTGCTGTAACTGCTGTCAGGTGGTAACTGGCCATCAGTCAGCAGACAGAAAACTGTCTCACTGCACGTCACTGCTTTGTTTGTCTTGTTTTAGTGTTTCTTCAGCTTCGGGCGTCAGGCTTTGCTCAAGGAGACTCTGAATCCACTTACTTTAATCAAACAAAAGTCGAAACACGATTCTGAGATTCAAAGAGGTTTGTTGTCACGCACGCAATATCAACACGGGGTCATCTGAGCAACTCCAAGTAGACACAAGACATTAAATAAAAACCTGAACAAAAGAAATAACACTTCAACGAATCACATATTGTGACATTCGATCTCTTTATTCTACCATGTTGAAATTAAGAATCAACAAGAATCAGAATCAATAAGCAGAATCAGAACAAGAATCGATGCAGTTCAAGAGACACCCAGCAGGAGTATTTCCTGTTTCCTGTGTCTGGCATTGACAGCCTCCTGTCCTGTGCAGCCCGTGGGGGATCCGGTCCAGACTTTGTCCTCTAAAGAGACTGATGCGGTCGTCTTTGCAGAAGAGGACACATGAGTCTCCAGCACACGTTGCTGAGTGTTCTGACCTCATTGGGAGGAAATGATTGTTTCTCATGGAGATTAAATACGCTGCAGGAAGGAACGTTTATGTCACGGCGGCTTTTCCCTCTGGCAGAAACCTCTCCACATGAAACTCACCAGTTTGGCGTCTTTAAAAGACTTTCGTGGGTCTTCGTTGACAGCACAGTATCTGTAACCTTTTCTGAGTCTTGTTTTATACGAAGGGTTACCACAGGTTGGAGAAGCGCCTGAGCTCATGGCAGAGAATGTGATCCTCTCACCTGTCTGAAAGCACAAAAATCCCACCACAGGTGCGCTGTGGGCAGCGGCGTCACAGCTTCTGATGTCGAGTGGCGCTTGTGGTCGGGATTTCTGTCGCCTCGAGGGAGCCGACGCTGCGACTCGCATCACATTCAGCTCCAACAGCTTCTTCTTCTTCTGTTTTTAATGACGTGGAAGTGACAGTTTGACATTTAAAGACGTTTTACAGCCCAAACGCTGTTTAATCCAAGTGTTAAGCGTCTTATCGCAGTCACACGCGTGACATTTCAATTAGACGTACGCACAAATCAAACACGTCCTCCAAAAATTCATTACGAACTTCCCTCAGAGATGAAACTGATACGCGTCTTCTGACTTCCTGTAAAGGAGAATTGCTGCTGTGTGAGTGTGTGTGTGTGTGTGTGTGTGTGTGTGTGTGTGAGTGTGTGTGGCTAAGTGAAGAGAGGCTCCTTTGGATGCTGGAGGTGGACTCGGTGCGTCCTGAGGAGCTGCTCTCTGAGCTGCCACGTGTCTGTTTTAAAATGGCGTCTGGTGGTTGAGTGCAGGTCTGTGAGGAGTTCGTTGCCTGTCAGCACGACGCTGTGCAGGACTGACGACCGTCCGATCGTCAGGCTTCGGTCTCAGCTTTGCAGTCTGAGCCGCTGCAGCCACACTCAGAGCGCACCGGAGGCCTCAAAGCGGATCTGCAGCAGCTCCTGGTGGGCTGAAACGAACCAGCAGGTGGAACCCGACCTGTGGATTCAGCTGATGATGTGCTTCTGCCGGGCTTTTCTTCTGTTTGGATGAAATGCTGGAACTACAAAGATAAAATGACCCGTGACGCTTTGTCTTTAATTATCTCGAGATCATCTGTCACTGTGATCGACTGCTGCAGTTTTTGGAATACGTCAAGAGTCTTCATCTGCGTGGTCGAAATCAACAAGCTCACTTCCAGCCCTCCACTCTGCCTGAGAGGCGGTCGCCTAATTACAGAGTGTGTGTGCGTGTGTGTGCGTGTGTGAGATTATCCTGCATGAGTGTGTCTGACGTGTTTCTGCACATGAGAACAAAAACAAGAGAGTGTGTGACAAGTCAAAGTGTTGTTAAGTGTGTGTGTGTGTGAGTGGCTTGGCGAGAGGTTTTGCATCTACAAGTGCGTCTTTGTGTGTGTGTGTGTGTGTGTGTGTGTGAGCAGGCAAAAGAGCCATCACAGTGCGTTAAAGTGTTTTTTAATGAGCTGGAGCTCTTACAGATGGACTGTTGTGAGGCTCATGCTGAACAGGCGGGGATGACGGCTCAGGAAGCAGCCAGAAGCCGTCGTATTGACACTAATTATCTTCATCTTCTCCGAGCGCCAAGCAGAACGAGGCGACGAACAAAAGCTGGATGAGTTTCTGGCGGCCGTCGTTTGTGAGCGTCCAGCCCGTGTCGAGTGGCGATGAGGACGTGTCGCACATTCAGACACGCCACGCGTTGTTCATGCTGAAGCTATAAATAACAGAGCAGATACTGGATGGAACCAGTTCTACTGGTCCTGCAGAGCTTCTCCTGGTGGTTTAGAAGGCGCAGCAGGCCTCATTACAGGACCTGAGTGTGAATCCCATCTTAACTCACTTTAGGACTTACTGTACAGAAACAGGTTTGCTAACTGCACGCGGCTAACAGCCCGCGTTGTTAGCCTGTTAGCCTGTTAGCTTTAATTTGTCCAGATCGTGTATTGATGGGTAGAAATCTTCTGCGGCACGATGAGCCTTCACCTAAAGCTAAAGCTGAATGTACCTGGTGTTTAGCTCACACACTCAGAGCGACGGCAGTCAGCACCTGTTCACATAATCAGTGCTTGCATTGGACAGTTAACACACACACACAGATAAAAGCAATCAGGCAAGTCACACATAAAGCAGCTGTGTGTGTGTGTGTGTGTGTGTGTGTGTGGTGGGGGTATCTTGATTGGCTGTATAAATCAAGACTGATGATGGAAGGTCAGCAAAGAGACAAGCAGAGAAATTACACACACACACACACACACAGTGAGACCGCCCACATTGATTGACCCAGTCAATAAAAACACAATATGGAGCTCAGTGGGAATCAATCAAAAACAAGGAAGCACACAGTCAGAGGTGTTTCACCCTATCAGACACCTGCATGCATGTGTGTGTGTGTGTGTGTGTGTGTGTGTACAGCAGAGTTAACGGCCGGACCAGCAGCAGTGGATGCAGTGTTACTGTGTAGCTTCCTCACTGCACAGACGAAATGGGCGGATGGATACGCTGTTGTTTGTCAAGAAGTAGTTCCAGCATGAAACTCCTTGCTTATTTGTAATGTCTGTAAGCAGTAAGTGAGGTGTTGATCGTTGGAGGCGCTCTGTCAAAGCTGAATCAGGTAAAACAGGCTGAGTGAAATGCTGTTTCTGTCGAGAAGTGAAAATGAGTCGCCGCCGTTCCTTTGAGGATGGACGTATAGAAACGTCCAAAGGGAACATTTTACACCCTGAAGAGCCAGAACGAAACCACCGTGGACTCAAGTGAGTTTCATGTTTTTCCTCTGAGCTGCAGTCATGTGCATCGGGATCATGTAGAGCTTTTAAAAGTAAACTGGTTTGCCGACACACACACAAATTCAATTCAATTCAGTTTATTTATATGGCGCCAATTCAAGACAAAAGTTATCTCATGACACTTTCCAGTCAGAGCAGGTCCAGACCAAACTCTTTAATTAAATTGTAATACAGAGAACCCAACGTTCCCCCTTCAGCAGCACTTGGCCACAGTGGAGAGGAAACACTGCCTTTCAGAAGGCAGAAACCTCGGAGCAGACCCCAGCAAATAATGATTTCACAGACTGTCTGTCTTCATTTCTGTCCATGAATTTCAGAATTTCATCCTCGTGTGGTTGTGAACTCCTCTAGAACATCAGATCATCACGATTCTCCTGAGAAAACTTGAACTTGATTGGCTGCAGGATGTGCATTATTTACTGATGACTACACGTTTTTTACTCGGGTAACCGAATTAGAACCAGAACCAGTTTCTGTCTGGTGACCTGGTGTCAAAGTCCAGGCAGCGGGAGAGGACTGGTCTGTCCCCTGACTCTGAGACCCTGATCCCTCTGTTCCCGGTTCCCAAAGTTCCCAAGGTTTCTTCCTGGACTTGTGTGTTTTGGTTCTCAGAGTTTCTGAGAGGCTTAATCTGGAGCTTAATTGTACTGACTGCAATAACACACAAACTTCCTCCAGTGCGACCAGTAAGGTCAACTGGATGAGTGAGACTTGTCCTTCAGTCTGAGAGTCTTTGGCCTTCGTAACCTCCGCTGTCGGCGAGCGCCTGCCCTGCTGAGGAGCCGCCGGGCGGGAAACAAAGACCCTGTGGGATCCACCAGGGACACGTTTCACTATAGAACTGAGATGAAGGGCTGCACCTGAGCAGGTGGGCGGATGTTGTTCACCTCCACTGATCTGTTTGCTTAATGAATCCATCCAGATGAAGGAACATCACGTCAAAAAACGAATTCTCGCCCACACGGTTTGACTGACAGGTGATCTCTGCGAGCAGCGAGGAGGAACACGAGGAGCGGCCATGTTGGCTCACCTGCTGTAGAGGAACGACTTCATTCTTATTCAGCACACACACGCGCGCACACACAGTCTGACACACTGCATGGCAGATGTGAGTTGTCTGACCTTTAAAGCGAGCCGATAGTGTGTGTGTGTTTGTGCGCCAGGTGTGTGTGTGTGTGTGTGTGTGTGTGTGTGTGTGTTACCAGCACTTTGGATGGTGAAGCAAAAAAAGTCAAACTTGACGAGGTTCCTCCTTTTCATCACTCGCTCTCTCTCGTCTTTTTCATTTCTCTCTCTCCCCTTCATCTCGCTGTCACTTCCTTTCTCTCTCGCCCGTCGCTGCTGTCCGCCGTCGTGTGAATACCGATGGGGGAGGCGTGGGCAAGCGAGCAGCACGCCGACAAGCAGAGCCGCAGAGAGAGACCTAACAGGAAGGAGTTTCTGATGCCGCACCTTTAACAGACTGCGATCAAGTGCGTGTGCGGGTCTGATGTCATGTGACCCTCTGACATCAGAGAGACGCCCTGGGGTTACCTGACAGCTGGAGTCGTCTGACTCAGACGTGTCACCTGGAGAGAAGAGGCCGAGTGGAATCTGTCGTTATTATTTCCCATCACTTCCTCCCAGCCCGTGGTGTCACTTCCTCTGAACTCTGAGCCGCAGAGGAGGCAGGAGGTCGGGTGGACGCTCATCCGGTGGGCTTACAGGTGGGCTTACAGGTGGGCTTACAGCTCACATTCAGGAGCATCAGATGTGGTGAAGCTCAGAGTGTTTTCATTTCACTTTCATATACACACAACAAGCACATTTCAAGGGGTTGTTAAGTCGCCGGCGGGATCAGGAGGAATAACCGCCTCTCACCTCAAGTCAGCCGAGACCCTCAGCGATCACGGCCAATGGCTGGAGGGAAGAAGACGGAGCAGCTTCAAGAGTCCTCGTCCACATCGACCTCAGAAACCTCACGGTCACCTGGTCTTCATTCCGAGTCCAAGTCGCAGATCCTTATGAGTTAATGAAGAAAGTCGGGGAAATCAGGAGGCTGAGAGCAGTGCAGAAGAAGAGAAGGACGACGAATAGAAGGGCGGCGCGATGAAAGAGGAAGACGTGAGCTGTGAGTGTACGACTGACAGGAAACCGAGCCCACACTTCACCCTCCATCCCAGACAGCAGAGAGAAGGAGGAACGTTCACAGCGACGGCGGAGGAAAGGTTTTCATGTCGGACTGTAATTAGGATAATGTGTTTCTGTGTGCGTCTCCATCATCCTGTTTCTAACTGCCAGACTGAAGGACGGAGATGAAAGAGTGGAAATAACGAACATGAAACGTCTGTTAAACACAGGGGGACGAGTGTGTGTGTGTGTGTGTGTGTGTGTTAATCCTGACTGGATGTGTAATGACTTCTTGCTCTATTTCAACAGTATTTTACATAAAAGACAAATTTGTTGCGCAGCGTCTTGTATCAAAGCAAATCCGCGGAGGCCTTGAGGCGACGCTGGCTTTGAGGTTGGAGATGGTTGCCAGTTCGAGTCCCGAACTGACGGGCAGCAGGGAGTAAAAGCCCCAGACGGCCGACAGCGCAGGGCATGAAATCAGCTTTTTGTTTCTGAGGGTATTTGTGGCCCTTTGATGGGGTTTTCGGGGACGTGCGGCTGCTTCTGAACTGTGAAATAATAGCTGAGCTGCAGCTCCACGAAGGAGCCCGAACACGACATCGTTAGCATTGAAAGTCACCTCTTGAAGATTCTGAGCCCGACCCTGCAGGACTGTGTGATCAGTATGTTTCCTTTAGTGTGTACGTGCACCTGAGAAACCGCACGTTAAAGCGTCTTCCTTCCGCACAAAACCATGACAGTCAAGTCCAAGTCCAAGTCCAAGTCCCACAGTAAGATTAGTCAGGACAAAATAACCTGAAAGAAGACGTTTGGAGGCTCACGTCTTGATTTTACCCGATCGTCAGACGAGTTGACTTCAGTCTTTCATCCCGTCTCGAGTGTCGTGTCTCACGTATACGGAGGCAGTCAGAAACCAGGTTTCAGTCCACAACATTCGCTCTGCTCTTCCACGTGTCTCCATCAGCTGCACGGGTGGAGTTTCTACACGGAGTTCAGAAGAAGAAGAAGAGCTGCAGGCTGCGCTCAGGTGTGTTCAGCTGCAGTTCCAGTTAGAGTTTCAATAATCGGTCGTAAAAGGTCCAATAATAATCATCATTGATCATCGTGATTACTTCTTCAGCTCTGCTCCATCACGCAGCTGAACAGCAACATCATGTAAGACACAACGTGTGCACATGAAGAGCATCTGTGACTCGTGATGATGCAGACGTGAAAATATTTACTCTGAACACTGTGAGAGGACGTTCAGGAAGACATTTAAAAAGGTGCTAAAACAACAAACAGGATGAGGAAACAAACAAACAAACATAAACCTGAATAATGAACGTGTAAAACAGACGAGCTTCTGCACTGTAATAAGAAGCGATGAGAGTATTGATCACTGCAGCGTTAATGTGTGTGTGTGCGTGTGTGTGCGTGTCTGAAAGGCTTTGAAGTCGTTTCAGGACGTGACGCCAAACAATGAACTCTTTCATCTCTTCTCCTTCATCCCTCCGTCCTCATCTCCTCCTCCTGCTCTCCTCCCTCCATCCTTTTGTCCTCCTCCTCGCCTGCCCCTCTCTCAGATCCAATCATATTCTCTTTCTCTTCCTTTCTTCTTCCCTTTGTTTTTCTTCTCACCTTCTTCACCTCCTCCGTCATCCCGTCTTCTCACCTGTGAACCACCTCTTTCTCATTAAGTTCAATTCTCGTCTCTGTCTTCGCTTCCTTTCTTCCTCCCTCCCTCTGTTTTCCTCCTCCTCCTCTCATCCCGTCTACTTTGTCCACTTCCTGGAAGCAGCATGTATTCTGATTCCTCCACCTGCCAGTAAAGGTGCAGTTCATAGTTTGATTTTTGCTTTGTTTATTGTGACCCAACACAAAATACTCTGAACCTGAAAGCTGAGGTCCAGGATCAGATCTTCACTTAATGGATTCAGGTTTTGAGGTCATCAGTTTGCTCAGTGAGGATCGTTTATGTTCGTGCCTCCTGCTCCTCGGCAGCAGCAAAAGAAAAAACGGGTGTATTGACCCTTTTTTCCTCCCCCTCTTCCTGTGTCCTCCAGGTGTGCGTCGTCTTCCGGAGATGGACCAGCGTGCCGGCGCTAACGTCCACTACACCCTGCTGATCGCCTGCGTGCTGGTGGCCTTCTTCCTGGGCGCCATCTTGTCAGGCTTCCTGGTGTCGTGTTACTGCAGTCGCAGCGCCGCTCAGCGGGCGAAGCGGCTGGGGAAGGACCCCGAGGCGTCGCTGCCGCACGCCTTATCGCTGCGATCCCTCGCCAAGCTCAACGGGCTGCTGGACGGACAGCCCAAGGTGGGTGGAGGCTTCGGCCAGCGCGACAGGTGGAAACAGGCGCCGATCCTGCCACACGTTCTGGGAGAAAGATTAAAAAATGAATTTAGCAGAAAGTTGTTTGTTTGATGGTTTCTGCTCCGTGTTTACGTTTGAAAATGTAACCAGCCAATGAAAATGCAGACTGACCTCATCATGTTTGTTTTAATATGTAATAGAATATGAAACAGGAAACACCTTTCAGTGCATACGATCACGTGCCCTTCTTGTACAGAAACTTTTAATAAGTTGTTGTTGAGTCCAACAGTTTGGACTTTGGTTGATTTCAGTTTATTTCTGTTTACAGGTGACGTTCACCTGTAAAGTGTGCAGCAATGCATTGTGGGATGATAACAGAGACCAGAGTTCATGTTATCGAATTGTTTGTGCTTGAAAACGTTTTTACTTACAGTCTTGAGTAACTCAGTTTCATGTCAATCTCCTTGATTACCAATAATGGAGAAGGAGGTGAGCAGAGCAGCAGCCTTTCACCTCAGCCTGAACATAACCAACGCAGAACAGGAAACAACCTGCAGACCAAACTCAGACTGTGACGTAAAGCAGAGACAGAAAGAACAAAAACTAATTCAGATGGTCTGCAGGCGTTCACATCGCGAGTCTCGTGCGACTCGGGACTCGGGGTTTCTGATGTTTCAGAACTGAACTGAATTAAGCTTGTTTGTGTGTCTAACAGAAAACTAACAGCCATTTATTTATAGCAGCAGAAGACAACAAACTCCATGTCAGACTGTCGAAATGAGCAGGAAGCATGAATGTCTTCATAACCTGAGAACCTGAATGTGGTTTGTGTCCAGAACGAGAGCTGAAGGTGTCTCTGCTTCGTGACTTCCTGTCACTTCAGATCTGGAACAAAGTGGATTGGTTAGGGCAGCCGTTCATGTGGTTTTGTGTGGAATGAAAGGGCTGCGTTGTGGTAGCGACCGGTTTGAAAGGTGAAGTGAGGGGAAGTTAGTGAAGACGTTTTTCAGCTTCACAGCAGATTTGTGGGGTTTTGTTGTTGCAGGATGAGCGGCGACGTGATGAGCTGAATCTTGAGCAGCGGCATTAATATTCATCTTTTCTCAAGTTCAGTCTTTTATTAGTGTCCTTGAGCGAGAGGCTGAATCTCCGAGCTGCTGCCGGCGTCCCGCTGACCTCTGACCCCCCCTGCTCGAATGTTTTCAGGCCCGTCATTATGCTGAGCGATGACTGGAAACCGGCCTGAAAGAGCCGGACGTTCGGTTTTCTCGGCTCGGGTCGTCGTGGATTTTTTAAAGATTGAAAATCCTTTGAAAGAGAAACGATCGCCACTCTTATTCCTCTTCTCCGTCTTCTGCTCTGTCTTTCTTCAGGAGGACAAACTGGATGTGTCCACACCGAAGATGTACAGCTCCTTCATCCCCAGCGGTCGCTCAGAGCCTCACCTCCACACCCCCGGCCATCAGGGCCTGCCGCTGGGAGACCCCGACCTCAGCCTCTCGCAGGTGGGACGGCCTGAGTGCTGTTCAAGCCTAAAGGAGCATTCCACTGATTTCACACCTGAAGCTCGGTTTGGCGTTCGTCCTCTTCAGTGATGTAACGAAGTACATTTACTCAAGTACAGTTTTGAAGTACTTGAGTATTTCCATTTTCAGCTACTTTATACTTCAGCACAGTTTGGAGGCACATCTTGTGCTTATTACTCCATACATGTGTTTGATAACTTGTAAAGAAATGTAAAATTTACTTGTACTTTGGATATTTAGGTATGTATAATATCCAGTAATTTAGGATTTTTGGGTACTTGTTCCAACACTTCTCCTCAGCCTGTGAAAACAGGTGTTTAATGTCTTCTGTGTCTCAACACAGAGAGAATAACAACATGTGGAATATTCCTTTAAAATCAAGAGGGTCTCAGAAAGGTGCGGATTGGCTTGAGGACTACTCTGATCTCTGACATGCAGGCTGTAAACCTCACACTTGTGTCATTAGGTTTATAGACTGAAATGTGAAAACATGACTAAGCGGTGAGTCAGTGAGTCAGCAGTTAAACTGTAAGAACACGTCACCTCTGAGTTTTAATCTTTCATTGAGAAAACAAAAATTAAAGCTGTTACGTGTTTGTTCTACTTTGTGCTAAAAGTTTAACTGTACCAACCACTACTTTGGTAATCGATTGATGCTGATCGTGATTTGTTCTCTGAGTATCTCTGGAGACACGCTGAGGTGTGATGTTTTCACTGTTTCCTGAGCTGATTAATCGAGCTGTTACTTGTTTTCACAAGACATGAGGACTTTGCTGTCCAGAACTGAACGCGATGAATCACGAGGCTCAAAGGTCACTGGAGACGTACACTAAATGCAACAGTTAGCATTCATATTTCCTGTAGTGCTTGTAGGCCGCGTACTGGATGCCAGGATGCTAATGGAGAGGTTTAAAATGGTGACCCTGTTGACTTGACGTGGGAGTATTTGAAAACCGTGTGTCTAACCTGTGTTTGCCTCTGTCTCAGGCCGATGGAGAGCTGTCCGGCCTGCCCACGCCTGACTCCACCCCGGAGCTTCCCATCAAGAACATGAAGGCCCTGCGGCACCATCAGTACGAGAAGAACCAGAACTGCAACAACGCCAAGGACAACAACCCCCAGTCTGGGCCCAGCTGCTCCGGATCCAGTCTGGGTTTCATGGCGGTTGTTGGGAACTCCATGTCCCAGCAGGTGTTTCCTTTCTCCCATCACCACAGCAACAGTTTCAGCAACGGAACAGCACGTGGAGCAGGTGCATCGTCAACTTCACTGCACCTTCCTGAGGAGAGGAAGATCTCAAATGATGAGCGAGTGGCAGCAGCAGCAGCTGGAGGGGGCGGAGGAGTCCCCCATCACCACCACTCCCAGCAGTCCCTCCCTCAAACGGTGGTGGACGTGTCAGCGCTGGACGAGCTGCTCAAACACATCCACGAGGTCAGTGCGTCGGGGACCGGAGGAATCAAGGTCCTCACCTCCACCTCCTCGTCCTCCCTGTTCTCCGGGCCCTCGTCGTCCTCTGGAGGACATAATCATCACCACCACCACCATCATAGTCACCACGGCCAGACCCGCACACACCACTATAACCACAGCCATCACCATAGCAACCACCACAACAATAACAGCAGCGGCGGTCACCACCACCAGCAGATCCCCGAGACAGAATCAGCTCCGTATTACAGTACCTCCACTCTGCCGAGGGACGGCCTCCCCAAGCGCCTGGACACACCTAATCAAAACTCCACCGCATCCTCCGCCACTTCCTCTTCTTCTTCCTCCTCCTCATCATCTAACAACCCCACCTCCTCCACCTCCATTCCTTCGTCGTCGTCCTCCTCCTCCTCTACCCCGCTCCAGCAGCAGGTGATTCCAGAGCGACCTGGAGGAAGCGGCGTCTCCGTGTCACGCCACCACTCCCAGCGGCACTCCCTGATCAAGATGGGCAGCGGTGGCGGCGCTGTGCCGCGTCACCACAGCTTCAACCAACGGGGGGCGCAGCACGCACACTTTCTAGCCAGGATGAATACCAACAGCAGCAGCAACGGCCCCCCAGCCGCAAGTGCGGCAGCTAACATCAACACCAACAGCGAAAGCCGGCGGCCGTCGGTCGCCAGTTCTTGTCTGACACGGCAGCACAGTTACAGCGAAGGGCCACATGTGCAACGGGCGGCGGTCGTCCGGAGAACGGTGTCACTGAAACCGCAAGTCCCGCCAAAACCGCTGTTCCTCCCGAACACAGCGACTTCACCAGCAGCAGAGGCGGGAAAATACAACTACTGAGACTGAAGGAGGAAGTGGCGCCTTTCTAACACGGCTGCTACAGTCCTCAGCAAGTAGAGCACTCCGAAAAGCCCGCAGGGTTTGTGAGAAATGACAAAATGAGAGCAGTGACAGGACGACTAGATACAAAAGAGACTTCAGAGCTTCTTGTCTGTCTCCATCACTCCTCATTACGAGCCTTCACTTGTGGTTATTTTCCTGCAGCTGAGAGGACGGCGTCCGTCGCCGCTCTTAGTCACGACTGCAGCCTTGTAGACTGTTGCTTCACTCAGAGCCCTGAAAGGAGCCACAGAGACAGACACTCCGAGGAACGACAAATAAACAAGATCTCTGACTCATCTCTTCGGGCAGGCGGGGCCGCTCGTGGCGACTTTCCCCTCACGACAGACCGAGGATCAAAACCGGCTCAGACGAGCCTGAGAAACATTCCAAAAGCAGGGCGAACGATGTTAATGATTCAAAAGGAATCCCCAAGGCTCGGGGTGGCCTGAAAAGTTCTTGATTAAAGCAGTTTTTTGTACAAGTGCTTTGATCTAATGTCCCCGGTTGTTGCACCTTGGGACAGGGCCCGGATTGCATTTGCAAAGCTTAAAAAAACACATGAACTGAATGTGGGAGCGTTGGACGTTTGTCCAGGACTTTGAGACAAACGAGGACATTTCTTTCCGCGGGAGAAATCAAACATAAAGCTTATAATGTCACAAACGCCCAGAGGGTAATTCCTTTCCGATCTGGAAAATTCAAGTTGAGAGGAGGGTTCATTCTTCTTTTCCGTGGACAAAAAAAAAACTACAATGAGGTTTTTGTTATAACATCTAATCAAGATGACGGGACGTCGAAGAGACGGAGATTTCTGTGCACGCAGGAAGTGTGAGGAAAGTGTGACGGTTAGCCTTCCTGAGCTGTGGTGAGAAATCTAAATGTGAAAGTGGAGGAGCCAAAGAGGTCCAGATCAGAGTACATGCAGTCCACACAAACCGGATGAATGTTCTCTTTTGTACCATATTGGTATCTGAACAACAAAGCATTAACCGAGCGTTAGCCCAGCAGGCTTTCAGGAGACCATTTCTGATCAATTATTCCCTCAAATTAGAAATTCATGCGCTCAATACACTTAATACTCCTTCAATTTAGTAATTTGTGTGTTCGAATTATTTAATTGATTCTCTTGAATTAATAATCACACTTAAAATGACTTAATGTGCCTCCTCCTTTCTCTCTGTTGCATCCTTCTTTTTCTATGAAGAGCTCTCAAGCTCACAGCAGAATTTTTATGAACTGGCATCTGCAGGATCTAGAAAATACATTTAAAGGGATGTCAAACATCATGAAAGAGGTAAATCTGTAAATTTGAGAGGTCCGCTGTTCATTTCAGGGTATCAATTATAAAATCTGCTCATCCAAAATGTTTCCCATCCCCCACTGAGCTCTGCAGTTTGTCATTCACATGCCAGCAGAAAAGGCAGCTCACAGAATTAAATGTAGAATAAAGTTTGGCCTCGTTCTTCTAAGGTCGCTTCACCCAGTCTGTCCACGCGGAGGTGAGGAAAAGCCGCCGGACTTGGTCATAGATTGTTTTGAAGACGTTCCACCTCATCCAGTGGGTCTGACTGACTGCTGTGCAGACCCAAGTCTCTGCAGGTGGTCTCTGCAGGTCGTCGAGGCCACTTGTATTGCTGAGGTCGGCTCTTTGAACGACCGTCGTTATGGTCATTGGGGTCACCTGATGCCAAGTGTGAGCGTCTGTCGTTCTTGGAGTTCTCGGAGGAGCCTGTTGAATGAGAGGTGGAACTCTTCAGAACAATGTGGAACCGAGTGCAGCTGTCTTGACTCAGCTCTGTGCGGACTGGCCTGGACTGGATGACTTTCTCGTCCCAAACCGGGTGTGACGGGTCCCGGGGTTCCAGGGGTTGAGCCACAGTCGTTCACTTCCATTGTTTTCACTGCGCATTACGTTTCATTTCATAACCTGACAAGAAAAATTAAGCAATAAACATGACGGTGACCAAGAGAAAGTCTACAGCAGGAACAACTCAAGAAGAACTGAGCTGCATGTCAGCCGGTTCGAGGCCTTCTGCAGGTTCCACGTTTGGCTTCATGGTGTCATGTTTACTGTAGAAACCTTTGGCTGTGCGTGTTTCACACACAGTCGGTGTTGGACGTGATGCCACAGGTTCAGACCATCTGCCTCGGTGGCATCCAGCTCTGCAGCAGCTTTGGTTTCACCTGAGTCTCAGTGTGAGTGGAGGTGAAGGGAACAGAACTGCAACGATCGATCTTTAGATCATTTATTTATCAGTTTATCAGCATCAAAAAAGAAAAGTCGGCATTCTCTGATTGCAGCTTCTGAAATGTTAATATTTTCTGTTTTTTGTGATAGTAAAATTAATATTTTCACAGACCTTTGAGTGCAGTCTGAGGGGGAATCTGCTGTTTCTCATTTTATTTTTAACCCGCAGCGTTTGTCAGCGAAGACTTTAAATTCTGTGGCTGTTTCTTCTGTCTGGGCATTCGGCCCGAAGTCGACAGAAAGCCAAACCAAACAAGTGCAGGGGTCAAAGGTTAACAGTGTAATACACAATACACCACATTCTGATGCAGTGAACACAAGCAATGCAGCCAACAGCAGCAATAAAAGAACAGGACAAGTAAGCCAGTAAGGAAAATGCTGCACTGAACTAAAGTGCTGAGGCCCAACGCTGAGGCCCAACGCTGAGGGCCAGCACTGAGGGCCAACGCTGAGGGCCAACGCTGAGGCCCAACGCTGAGGCCCAACGCTGAGGGCCAACACTCCAGGCAGACAGAGTTTAAGTGTTCAAGATTCAGAAATGTTAGTCAAACCTGAACACGTTAGAGGCTTGCTGTCCTCTGACCTGCTGCTAAAGCGTTAAAATGGAAACCTTCATATCACTGCTGACTGTGTTTCAGGGTTCTGATCTCTTTAATGCAAAACCACAGCTGTTAATGTAGCTGGGTATCGTTTAAAAAAGTCACAGTAGAAGTAACCTTGAAGTTAGAATATTGACTCAAAGCAGGACATTAGAATTCGATGACGTTTGTGGTGTTCAGACTGTTTGGTTGAGCTGTTATGATCAGGCAGGACTCCACTGCTACCAGCTAACTGCTAACTAGCTCTCCTCTTGCAGATTTCAACACTTTTGTTGTTTACAATGTAGCATTTAAGGGAAGTAACAAGGTGAGCTCACGGTGTCCTTTTGGATTTTAATGTCTCATATTTTTTGTATGAAAACCAAATGTAACTGAATCTGATGCATTCATTAATTAAATGTGTTTGGAAGGAAGGTAAAAACTGATGTCTGTCTGCAGGAGTGTGAAGAAGTGACCGCAGTGATTTCCAGAGCTTTCAGCCTGGTTTCACCGTCTTCCTCGGTCCTCTCAGTCATTGTCAACACTTCACGTGATAACAGATGGTCGTGTTGAGTGGGACAGTCGTGACTTTGTCTCTCATCTCCATGAGGTCTCTGCAGAGTCTGCTGAGGAAGACCATGAGATGTGGTTGGAAGCTTGCAGAAAGTTTCTAAGTTGTTCGTTTGGTCCAATCACCAACGATCACTGACGCTGACCTCTTCAGGTCTGCCGGGACCTTTATGAAATGTCAGAGCAGAAGCTTGAGTCGCGGGTGCGGCTTTGAGAGACAAAACTCAGTAACGGCAGCCAGCCGACGTCAGTTATCGAACAGGCTCTGCTGAGTGATGGTGAGGCAGATAAACATCCAGCAGCAGCTTTCAGTTTCACCTGACTCGCTCAGCTGGCCGGACACGAGCTCTCGGCACAGATGAAGCAATAAGGAGGCGGCGGTGATGCTGCAGCAGCACAGTGTCAGTGAGGCATCCCTGACTGCTGGAGACGGGCGAGCAGCCTCTGCACCAAATGATGCAACTTGGAGTCCGCCAGCGCCAGACGGTGGGGGTGGGGGGGGGGTCTGGGATGTGAAAGGCCTGCCAAATGAGACGTCGCACCGCATCAGGCGTTTCCACACCAGACTGATCACTTTGGTCAGATTCAATAAGGAGAACAGAGCAGCAGTTTCATATTGATTTGTGCGTCATGTAAAAGGGGGATTTATGGTTGTGTTTGAAGAGGTTACATCATCCTCCTCATCTCCGAGCTGAGTCCCCCGTCTGACTGGAACCGTTCTCAGAGATTAGTGTTGTTCTGGTCACTGGGAAGAAACTGCCTGCATGAATCAAAGTCCAATTAATGCTAACACGAGACGAGCAAATCTGATGTACAGGATGGTCTGCAGCAGGTCTGCTGGTCTGTCGGGTGTCAGAGGAAGAGGAGATGAAAGGTTGGATTGTAACGAGGACGACACTTTGGTGTGTTGTTTCACTTTGAAGGGATGGATTTTTTACACATTAAGTACAAGTTGCACATACTTACTAACATTACTGCTGACCAAGCGTTCAAATCATAGTGTTAGATTAGTTTCCTTCTAATCTTTTCTGTGCAGACTTTTCTATGGGAAGCTATGCAGCTCCATGCTGTGGTGCATTCAAGGACCTCCGGTTTCACAGCAGTCACAGTTAGCAGGTGAAACATGTTGTACATAGACCAGAATGTTGAAATCATTGATTGTTTCGTGAAAGTTAAAAACATTAGTTCAGAAAATTAATCTAATGGCTGCTGAAACTGAAAATCTCTGGAGTCTGCGTTTAAAGCAAAGTTCAACTAATTTTGCTTGACAGACTTACATGTTGAACTCACAGTCTGATTTAGAGAGCAGACTGACCAAAAAGTGTCTGAAAACCCGTGATGTGCTCAAACCTTCTCCTCTGAGGCGGTTCCTGATTTAAATCAACACATTAGCCAGCTGTAACCTGCTTCTGTTTCTACATTTAATATTTAAGACTTTTGGCTTCTTTTGTCAGATCTAAAAAGTGTTGAGACATTTGACCAAGTCAGACATAAACTCACATCTCAGTAGAGAAACGTTCGAAACGATACCCAGCCTTAGGAAGCAGTCAGTGGTGAAGCAAAAAACAAAAATAAATAAGTTTGGTCCTCTAAATGGTTCCACCAGGCCTCTTGGCAGTACAACAGAAATATCAGGTGAGTATTTCCCAGCCTTCTGTACAGAGCAGAAGTTGACTTTTGCGGATGTTAAACTAAAATCAAAGACTTTTCACGAGGGAAACTGAGCGGTCTGCAAAGTGAGGAGCAGGACTCTCCATCGCATCTGAACAGTCCGTCAGCAGGGTGTTGAAAGCTGACTGAAGTCAGAAGAAGATGCTGCCATTCATTTCAGAGTGTCCAGAGGACCTTCAGGCAGGTGTGCACCGGGTGCAGGTGTGCACGGGGTGCAGGTGCGCACCGGGTGCACAGAATAAACACTGAGGCTCATTTTATAAGAAGGGTTTTTGTATGACGACGTGCTCGTAACCTTCAAACCGCATTTGTTTATTCACTTATTCCTGCTCTCTGTGGTTCAGCTGCAGAGACTGGGTGGTGGGGTGTGGGGGGCACTGAGACACCACTGCTGATGGACTCACAGCGCCACCCGGTGGACCTCACCAGAATGACAGTGTAATAATGTCAAAAGCTATTATGTTTACCTTACTGCTGTTAATTAACGATGTGGATGACGGTGTAAATAAAAGCTACTGTGGAACATTACTCTGAGTCGATTCTTATTACCAGAGGAAGGACTTACAACAGACCCTTACAGCCAGTCATTGCCAGCCTCTCAGGTCTACTCATCTGGAGTCTTCAAGGGGCCCCAGAAATTCTTCTGTTGATGTTTTCCAGGAGTGTTGGAGTTGATTCAGGATTCATGAAATAGACTGAAACGTGTTCCATGACTACAAATCAGTCCGGTTAATGGATTTGTTCTTTCCATCTGCCACACTTTTCTGTTAAATATTAAGTGCTGTTCAGTGATGAAGGTCTGAGGTCCACCTGACATGCAGGTCAGCTGACTGCATGATGGTATTCACACTTCATCAGTGCTGTAGTTCCTGGAGTCTTTGTGAGCACTGTGGGTCGTCACAGGGGTTCGTGAGATCCGGATGCAGCTGTCCTTGATGAAGTTCTGTCTGGTGACTCTTTAGAGGTCAGAAGGAATCTCAGGGGATCTTTGAGGAGGCCCAAGGCTGGCCCAAGTTCTGTTGCTGAATATGAACTTCCTCATCACTGTGAGGACTTAGCATGAAGCTGTTTTACTGAGGCGCCACACTGCCATCTGCTGGCGGGAAGTACGCAGGTGAAGCAGCCGACTGCACTGATTCAAACAAATCGGTCCTAATAAGTGTCACCGCAAATAAAACGGTCAAAAGAAAAGAAACTAATTTACTGTTGAAAGAGATTTAAACAGGAACACAAACACAAAGCATACGAATCAAGAGGAGGAACATGAAAATGATTTGTGACGTGATTTTATTACTTCAGTAAAAGTCATACAGTCCTGTTAAAAGCTGATTCACTGCTGACAGTCAGGACTATTCGACCCCCTGGTGCCCCAAACAGAAGCCCCACAAAGACTCTGCAGTAGTGAGTTGGCAGTCCTGAGCGAAAGACAGGACCGTCTGTGCTGCAGACGTGTGCAGGGCCTGACGAACAGTAACGTATAAAAATAACTGCAACATTTCCTCCAGTGTAGAACCGCCTGTTTAAATATCTCACGTATGAAAATACTGAACATGTCTCTTCTGTCCACACAAGTGAGGATAAATATGAGAAATCCAATAACATGCTGAAGGTTCCCATCTATTTGTCTGTCCACGATGAAATGTCCATGCAGGAGTCTGGTCTGGTCTGGTCAGCAGGCAGCAGGGATTCCAAGCCTCCTCCCGAGGGACCCCGAGGCGGCCCCAGGCCAAACGGGATATGCGATCCCTCCAGCGAGCTCTGAGTCGAGCTCCTCTTAAAACACATGCAAAGGACAACATGACAAGCTGACCTATGCAGGAAGTGGGACACTGTAACGTCATCGAGTTCATGTCAAGAAGACATCCTGCGCAGACTGCCAGTCCTAAACCACATACTTACCCACAGGAGGACAGCAGAGGACAGAACAAACCGCGTCACGGCCTGCCCGGTGGAATCGAGGTGTGAAGGTGAAGCTTGGAAATCTTTTGCCTCTTTGATTATGGAAAAAGTGGTAAAACTGCCGGTTTCTGGAACGGCTTCATTAGAACAGAACGGACAATAAAATTAAAGAAAATGAACCAGAGTTAAGCAATGAGAAAAATGTTCACATTTATCCACATCAGAGTGTTTTCTGTCCACGAAACCTCCTGCCGAAGCTTCGGTCCTCGTCCCGCCGCCTCAGCTCTGCTGCGTTTTCGGTCCCGTGTGTGTGCGAATGTGCCGCTTGTAGTTCGAGTTGTCGCTGAATCTGCGGCCGCACTCGTCGCAGCAGTACGGCTTTTCACCCGTGTGGATCCTCAAGTGTTTCTGATAACCGTCGAAGCGCGTCAGCCTCTTCCCGCAGATGTCGCACGTGTACGACTTGTCGACTTTGTTCTCGACCTTGCGGTGAACCTGCACGTGTTTGGCCCAGTGACCACGCTGAGCGAACGCCCGCCCGCAGATGGTGCAAATGTACGAGTCCACCACCTCAGACAGCGACCCCTCCAGCTCGACACTGTCGAGCTGACCGTTACGCAAAGCTGGATCTGACGCTTCGGGGGCATCCTCGTCAAGGTCTGAGCAGGTCTGCTGGGCCGAGGGGCCCGGCTGTTGGTCCAGCTCCGAGTCCTTTGAGAGCGAGGAGGTCATCTGGTCATCGTCCTGCTTGCTCCCCACGCCGCCGCTCTGGAACAACACGAACTTGACGCTGTTCTGCTCCGTCGTCTCCTCCTGCTGAGGCGGCCACAGCTCGTCCTCCTCCTCTTTGATGTGAGGAGACTTTGTCTCGTTCAGGTCCAGACTGGAGCTCCACTCCAGCGGCTCGCAGAGAGCTGCCAATCACAACACAGAGGGACACGTTTCAGAACTGCAGCTGGCGAGACAAGATAAGATGAACTTTATTGATCCCACAGTGGGTAAAATTCACTTGTTGTGCCAGCTCACAAGAACAGAAAAGAGTGCAAAAAGTGTGCAAACACAGTTACAAAAAAATAAAGAGGGAAAAAATGAACAAGTTACATGTACAGTAAACACAGTACAATATACAGCCATATGCCAGTCCTCCTAAGGGAGGAAAACAGGACCAGACTGTTGAGCTGTACAGTCTAACAGCAGTGGGAATGAAGGAGCTGCTGTAGCTCCTTCCTACACTGAGGGTGTAGCAGTCTGCCGCTGAAGGAGCTGCTCAGAGCCTCCACTGTCTGATGCAGAGGGTGAGAGGTGTTGTCCATGATGGATGTCAGCTTGGCTAACGTCCTCCTCTCACCCACCTCCTCCAGAAAGCCTTCAAATGTTTGAAACATAAACTGAGCTGGCAAACTTCTTCTCTCAGCGGGCGATGATTCAACATTACTGTTAAGAACGTTTCAGGTCATGAGTCTACTCACGTCTGTCGTCATTAATGCTAACCAACCTTTGAGCTTAAAGAGTCTGTTGACACGTGACAGAGGAACCCGGGACATGACTTCGTCCATGAGTTGGTTGTTGTGTGGTCACGTTAATCCTGATCGAGTCTCTCAGGGTTTGTAACGAAACGTCTGCATGTCAAACATCAGGACTCTTCTGGTCCTGGATGAAATGTATTTGAAGGTGTTTAAATGCCTCTGACTGCGCGTGACGTTTCACAGCTCGTGAAGTGGACCAAGCGGGTTCACATCCTCCTGAGGTGCCGACTCAGACCCTGACGGTTTGGTTAGCAGTGATGGGACCGAAATGCTCTTTTAGCCTGAAACACAACTAACAGCAATCAGACAATTAGAAAAGCCACTAATTAATGTTCTGCCGTGGCTTTCTGAGAACGCATCCATGAGCGTAAGGCTGGTGCGCGTGTTCTAAACTTTTGTTTTCCCGCCGGATGTCAAAGCGCTTCGTTCAGCGCCTCCTTAACGGGCACAGAACGGCTCCGTTCGGGCGCTGAACCCTGTGGCTGAAACGGGTTCTCACCTGAACTGTTGACCTCCACGGATATCTGCGGCTTCCTGGTGAGGTCCAGCAGCCGACGCTGGCGGTCGATCTCCAGCTTGGAGCGGGAGATCTCCTCTTCGTACTCGGCTATGGTCCTCCCGAACACCCTGAAGATCTCCTCGGCGGCCGCGGTGAGCCGCTGGTTGATCAGCAGCCTCAGCATCTCGATTTTAGACATTTTATCAACAGTCTGAGCGGCGATGAAAACAGCAAAAAGTCTCTCCTCGAAGCGTCGTGCTCGGTTGTTTATCGGCTTCACTTCCGGGTTACTTTGTACGCATGCACAGTAAGCCTGTGAGTGGGTAAAACTTACCGCCCTCTGCTGGACGGGAGGTCTGAACACGTTTACCAAACCTATTTACGTTTTTATTATCCTACCCTCACAACTGTCTCAAATGTGACTTTTACGGGTGCCGAAAGAGATCACATGTCACCACACTGCATGCAAAAAGTGACATACAATAAAACCCAACATGAACTGGCAGGGCCCTCGTGGAGCACATAAACCCACCAAAGCCTGCAGTCCACTCTGACGGGCAGACGCGACAGTCAGAGTGGATGTGGATGTTGGACGTAAAACATCCAGGACTGTCACACCACATTCCAGCCTGTGAGTCCTGTCCGCAGTTACGTTTCAGCAGCAAAAACACTTCAGTTAAAGCTGGGGGAAACATATTAATGATAAAAATCACTCTGTGAAGTTGTGACATCTTTGCGATTCGTGCTCAAGGACCCAAAAACGACCCGGCGGCCACTGCTGACGAACAAACTGAACCAGAAACACGACATTGTTGATGATGGTGATAATATTTGTAAAAATGTGAAAGTAAATAAAATATCACAAATATCCTGGTGAGCTAAGGGAAAATCTGCAGTTCCGAACTCCGAGGAAGTAATCTGTGTGGAAAATGTTTACAGCAACTGAACCAGAAAAACGACTGAAAGCTTTTTTTCTGCTCCACACTTTTCTTGATGTATTTATAAAGAACACAAGACAAAGTAATAAGATGATACAGTAAAAGTAAGACTGAGTGACTGTGATCATACAGTAAAGTAATATAACGCAGCCTGCTGAACGTTTTGTTCTGTAAGTGTGTAGCCTGTCGATGGACTGAGCAGGTCAGAGACATTAAATGAATCCATTAAATGATTTAGAGTAAACTCAGAGTCTCAATAATGTGAAGGCATGAGTACTCTTTCCCTCATCAGTTAAGGTCAGTCAAAGCATCTTCTCTCAGCTGCTGACCGTGAGGAGACACGCTGTGCTGCCAAAGTGAGAGCCGCCGCCCTCGCACTTCCATGTTAGTGCTGAGAGTCCAAGCTGTGATTTCAGGACCATTTCTCTGCAGGATAATCCCCGTCATCATCAGCCCGCGGTCAGGCCTCTCCTCTGACAGAGGTGTTTGTGGAAGCACGACAGCTGGCTGAAGCGTCGGTTGCAGCTGGAGCACCAGGACGGCCTCTCGCCGGTGTGCGTCCGCAGGTGCACCGTCAGGTTGCCCTTCTCCACAAAGCCGCGGCCGCAGTTCGTACAGGTGAACGGCTTCTCGCCCGTGTGGCTGCGGACGTGCCGCACCAGCGTCGCCCTCCTGCCAAAGCTCTTGCCGCAGACGGTGCAGCCGTACGGCCGCTCGCCGGGTGGATCCTCATGTGCGTCCTGAGGTTCCCACGCAGCGTGAAGCTCTGACCGCAGACGGCGCAGCGAAGTGACGCTTCTCTGTGGCCCCGGAGGTGGAGCTTCAGGCTCTCTGGATGCTCCAGGTGTTTCCCGCACAGTCTCCCAGATGTGTGATGCGTGAGTGAGCAGGTAACTAATCCTCTGGAAGGCCTCCCGAGGCTGATGTGACAGATCAGCGGAGCTCTTCGTCTGTGTGCCGGGAAGTGAACTTTGTCCTTCTTCTTCTTCCGTTTCCTCTGGTTTCCAAAGTCCTGCAGCCTCCCTCCAGTAGTCTCCATGGTCTTCGGTCTCAGAGCCCCCAGCGAGGGGTCGGTCATCACTCGCTCCTTCTGAACGGCCGGCTGGATCGAAGCCGCAGTTTGGTTCTGCGGCTCCACAGTCGCCGCCAGCAGCTTCTGTTTTAACGTGAGCAGCTGAGGCGCAGACGTCCGTACTGTTCGTGTGGTCCAGCTGGACACCCAGAGTCTGCTCATCAGGACACGTTTTCATCCAGGAGGAAGACTGGAGAAGGTCTGCAGGGAAGTCAAGGACAAACAGAAAAATAAATTGATGAGTCACCACTGAGTTAAAGTGAACAAAGTGTCTGCAGGTATCACAGAGCTTTTTATAAGCCTCTTTAATATGATCATATAAAGATACCTACATTTTAATCGATTGGAATAAGGAACATCACTGTAGTCAACTCTGTCCTCCGAGGTTTGGTTCAGTCATTTACTGAAAGTCACATTCAGAGACTCTCCTGCCTGCTGACTCAGCCAGGTGTTAAATCCCTTACACCTGCCGTTTGGCTCCATCGGACCTCAGGCTCCTCCTCGGACCTCAGGCTGTCCCGCTGTCGCCGCTGGCGGTCGATCTGCTCCTTGTACCGGGCCACGGTTTTCACGATCACGCCCAGGATGTCGTCCTCCGCCGCCGTCAGCCGCTCGTTGACCAACGTCCTGAGGGTGTCCAGCTCTGACTGCGGGCCGCTCGGAGCCTCCACGTCCCCAGGAGCCCGCACACAGCAGGGCGACGGGACCGTCTGCTGCTCCGCGGACATGTTAGCTCCACTTCCTGCCTCTCGGCGACGTTTCTTCGTGTTTTATCCTCCAAATAAACGCGAAATACTTTGAGTTGCTGTCGGCGAAGGTGAAGAAGAAGCTGACAAGTGAGCGCCGTAACGACTAAAACACCGACACGGAGCTGACAGGATGTTTTCTGTTAGCTGAGACCGACACAACAAGGTAAACAACGCGGCTGAGCTCCCACACTGAAAGCGCCGGGTGGAAACAATGCTTGGTCGTCAAGGGTTCCGGTGACTCCGGAAAATCTATTATGATAAATGGAAGAAACATTCATGTATTTTTACTCTATGCAAAAGTAGTAATACCACTCTGTAAAATACTGTTACAAGTAAAAGTACTGCATTTAAACTTGTACAGAAATGTATTTTAAGTATCAAAACCAGGCTACTAATTTGGCAGGACTTCGGAATGAGTTGAAATTAACTTTAATGTGAAAGCTGAACTACTTTAAACAGTAGATGTAGTAGTTTAAAGGTGCAGTGGGCTGGATTTGCTGACATCTACTTAAACTGGTCCTGTCCTACACTAAAAATGAAGTGAAGTTTGAAATGTGTGGTAGAAACTGGGAAATGCTTGCCTGCTTGAGTAAATACACTGAGCTGCTTTCAGTCGCTGTTCAGATCCTTTATTTGAGTATAAGGATCCCTCCTGCTGGAGACGTGAGCAGCAGAGCAAAGGAAGAGCCTTGAGAAGAGAGGAGTCGAGGCAAAAGGGATTGGACAAATCTGAGACGTCCATGTGGAAAGACCACCTGGAACAATCTGAACCTTTGCTTGAAGAGCAACTGGGTAAACCCAACACATCTGAAACCAGATTAAACTGGAAATGAACTGCAGTTTATTACACAAAAAGAAAATAGACAGACGCCAAATAAAACAACCTTGACCTTTAGACGCAGGACAAACTTTTTGTTACAAACTTCCAAATAAAAAAGCACAGTGTTTGTGTTTTTCCAAATGAAAACAGGTGCAACATATGCAGGTAGACAGGCTGTTGTCCTCTGATGCTGAGACACATTTGGACAAAAAGTCACTGAGTCTGACTAAAGCAGTGAAAATGAGGAGGCTGTTGGCTCTGTGGGTCTTTCTCAGTGAAACTGTTTTCATTTCTGCCTCTGAGCTGAGTAACCATGGCAACAGGCGGGTATCAGTGCTGAACCGTGACAACAGACAGGTTTCAGTACCATAGTGTCAGTGTCTTAAAGTGAAAACGTCTCGCTGTACTGTAAAGTTTGATCACCAGATGACACCATCAGTCTCTGCTGGTGAAAATAACAACAACCAAAGCTGCACTAAAGTGCTTCAGAGTGAATGAGTGATTCTCTCTGTACTGTTAGCTTGCGTTAATCTCCATGAGAATGCTTTAAACAGCAGGACATGTTGAGGACAGCTACAGTCCACTGACTCTGTGTGTTTGCATATGTGTCCTGCCTCTGTGCTCCCAGCCGTTAAGAGGCCAGTGTTGATCAGTGGCTGTCCAGGCCTTTCAGAGCCACTGACCTGCCGGCAGCACAATGATGATGTCCCTGATCCTACTGCTGCTCACCCTGGGGCTCCTTGTTCAGGGTGAGACTCTCTTCTGAAAACTTTGCTTCAGGATGCAGCCAGGTTCACCACACTGATGTTCTGCTGTGATGGAGAAACAGTGAAACAAGCAGCATTTACCTTCTTCCATCTGTTCTCCATGTTAAAGAGATGATCCTCTTCTGTTTGGGCACCGACTATTGACCAGTGCTCTGATAAAGTGATTGATCCATTGATAGGCAGCATCATGGGAGTAATCCAAGTCCCTGTTGGAGTCAGTCAGAGCACAACTGTGCTCCAAAAGCACAGTTCCAAGAAACCAACAAGATAATCTGACGCAGTTTTGTTTGTCTTAGCTGAAAAGACTTGTCCTGGAACTGTATCAGAGTTTGGAACTGATCGGTGTTGAGTCAAGTCTTGTTCTCAGCACTTCATTCAGAGAGAAAGAATTTCACCAAATAAGCATCCCTGCAGCTTTATTAACTTTATTAACTTCTGCTGCTCTCACCAACACACTTGTGTTTTTTCAAATTAGTGAACTGAGTGAACTGCTTCTCACAAATGTTGCAGCTGAACTGCTTCTTGCCCGTGTGGACATTGGAGTGTCGTCTCAGGTTTGCTTTATCTCCAAAGGTTTTACCACAAACTGAGCAACTAAACGGTTTCTCCCCGGTGTGGGTTCTGCTGTGTTTGTACAAACTGCTCCTGAGACTGAAACTTGCTTTGCAAACTGAGCATGTGAAAGGTTTTTCTCCTGTATGAACTCTTAAGTGTGTGGTCAGAGTTGAGCTTTGTGCAAATTCTTTCCCACAGACAGAACAACTGAAGGGTTTCTCTCCTGTGTGGATTCTCATATGCCTGACAACATTGCCCCTCCACTGAAAGGTTTTTTTACAAATTGAACAACTAAATGGTTTCTCTCCTGTGTGGACAATCAAGTGTTGTCTCAGATGTCCCTTTTGTACAAACGTTTTACTACAAACTGAGCAACGAAATGGTTTCTCCCCCTTATGGATTTTCTCATGCTTCGACAAAGTGCCAGTGTCACCAAAACTTATCTTACAAACTGAGCATGTTAAAGGTTTTTCTCCTGCGTGAACTCTTAAGTGTGTGGTCAAAGTGGAACTTTGTCCAAATCTTGTGCCACATACAAAACAACTGAACGGTTTCTCCCTCGTGTGGATTCTCATATGCTTCACAAGATTTCTTTTCTGGTGAAACGTTTTCTTACAGACTGTGCAGCTGAAAAATGTTCCCTCTGAATGAAGTCTCACGCGAGCTGTTAAGGACTCCTTGTAGGTGTATCTTTTACTAGAACCTGAGCTACTAAATCTCATTCCTGTTTGGATTCGTTTGTGTTCCTCCTGACGTCCCTTTTGGCCAAAGTCTGTAGCACATTCAGAGGGGCTGAATGGTGTTTTTCCAGCATTACTTTCCATATCACTTACAGGTGCTTCACTGTTCGGCAGAGGGTTTAAACCTGACTGAGGTTTTCTGGTCTCCTCCTCCGAATCATAACTGTCATCAGTTTGAGTCTCAGAGGAAAGTGAAATCTTGTCATGAGTATCAGGTTGTAGGTGTCTATCTGGATCTGAGCTCCTGGCTGGTTCTTGTCCTCCACAGTCCTCTCCATCAGCTTCTGTTTTCATCTGTCCAGTTTGTTTCTTATGAAGCAGTGAGGACTGAGGCTTCTCTTCATCATCTTCTTCACTCTTCACTGGAGTGAATGTGAACTTGGTGATATCGGCTTCCTCCAGTCCTTGAAGCTGCTCTTCCTCCAGACTAGTCAAGATCTCCTCCTGTTCCTCTTTAACGCATGGCAGCTCTAGTGGCTCCTCTTGGTCCAGACTTGAGATCCTGTCCTGCTGCTCAGGCAGAACCTGCTCTTTGCTCACCAACAGCTTCTGGATGTCTGTGGACAATAACCAACAACATAGAGATTTACACACATACGCCGTGCATCACTGCTGTCCATGGATATGACATGGAGAGGAGAAGATGATAGGCAGGCAGAACACATCACTTTGTTTGGTGCTCTGCTTGTTTTACGGCCAATGAACAGTAAGGTATCCTGACCATTCACAACTAGTGTAACAACAGAGCTCATCAACTTTCTTTGTTAAGTGTGGCTTTTTGCTTCAGGCCCTGCATGTGTTCACATTACAGTGGGTGTTTGGTGCACAAAACAGACAAATCAAAGAACTGCATTATGATGCGACACTGTCCAATAATAAATGACTTGTGGAAATCACTTCAGGCCAATTCAAAGTGAAATAAATGTTACTGATTTACTATTATCTGTGATAATTACCAGTAGACCAACTGGTTTTTAATCATCATAATCCTTTGTCTGCAATACCAGCAGTGCATAAGTGACACTGGCAACAGCACAGGACCAAGAATAAAAACATGATCTAATGTGATCTGTACTTATTCTGCCTTCATCATTCTTTTAACGAGTGGATGATATGGCAAGTTTTAAGTGTTTATCCCCTGAAGCAAAGGGGAAAATATTTCCTGTAGTGACAAATAAACATAAAAGTGCAAAAATGGGCCAACCTGTGGGAAAAGCAGCTTTGTATCACTGCTGTTATTTTACATCACCTGCCAGATGCCTAACCATCACAGTGAAATCCTGTGCAGCTGTCGCTTACATGTCAGGAGCCTTGAGCGTACTAACCCTCTCTGTGTAAGCGCACTTCAGGCTGGAAAACAGCGTCCAGCAGTTTGCGCTGCCGACAAAATTCCTCTTCGTACTCCGCTATCGTTCTCTCAAACAGCTCGAAAATCTCTTCAGCAGCTGCAGTCAGTCGCTGGTTGACAAAAGCTCTCAGCGTTTGAACTTCAGACATTTTTACAAATTTTCAAAACACCACAGCAGCGTTTCCCTCGAACGCATTCCAGTCAAAACAGTCTTATTGCTCTGATGCGCGCTGTTGCTGAGATTCACGACCGTCTGCTTCCAGGTGGCTAAGCTAGGTCCGTTAGCTTCGGAGGAAACCAGGGGGTAATTCAAACGTTTTCAGGTAAAGGGGGTAGCACAAAGACCAGTCAGACATGTTCATTTGGACATTTTGGCTCCATTAAATATACAGGTTGGTCTCAATAGAGGTTACTGCAACTAGCACTGAGTGGTGAGTGAGTTTCGCCCGCGTCTTTTTCCAGCAAACGAGCTAGGCTAACTTCCTTTAGCATACGTGGCTAATATGAGAGAAGTCTGGTATGAAACATCACGGAAGTCTAAACAAACAAGTTTATCCGTTGATCCACACTTAGGCTCTGTTGTTCCACTACGGTTGCATCTCATGTTAACCAACGTGATATGTGAGGGGAAAGGCTAGCAAGTTGGTACGTGCTAAGTCCCCTTGTTTCCGATTCAACTTCTTTGCCGATTTTTCAAAATAAAAGTAGCGATACTTTTAACGAACTGCACAGGTTTAAGAAGTGCACCACTGGCTGATGAGTAGTTGAAACACACATGACTGAAAGAGATAAGCAATCTGAACAGCAGACATAATGTAAAACAAGGAACGATGTTTTAATTTCCAAAAATACAAAATTTTAACCTAACAACATTTGTCTGAGAGCGTTAGTTACTTTTGAGATCACATTGAAAACCATGTGTGTCCAGATATGTTGATGTTGAATGTTAGCGATAAACTGAAGGACCGAGTGTTCCTTTGTGCCTTAAGAATATTCTCCTCCTCCTTAAGATAAATAAACTTTTTCAAAATAAAAGCCTCTCGGATTAGCTGGAAAATGCAGCGTCTGCGCATCAGAAAAAAGCTGTAAAAGAAGTGAGGCAACACCTGGTAGTCTCAGTACTGGCAGTAATGCAATACTAAGGATAAAACCACAACCACATAAAGCTACTTCATTCTAGTCCCCATGCAGCCATACCGTTTATTAGGATTTAGTGTCCCAGCAGATGTTTAACCATTAATGCACAGTGTGTGCTTAGAGGAAACAAGGGAGGACACACCTTGAAGTCGAGTTTAGTGAGTATGTAGAACACTCTTTCTACTGAAAAGTACATCACATGAGTGTTCTGAATGCGAACTTAGAGAGATGGTGGAAAATGTGCTCAAGCACCGTCAAAAGTATATAGATAGATATTTGGATAGATACTTTATTGATCCCGAGGGAAATTCAAGTAGAAAAACCTGTGTATTCTGGGAACAACAGAAGGCGGGTAAAGGACACAGAAAGAGGTTGAACATTTGGAGGAGATGTGTCATAGAGTTAGTTGTTTATCTTTTTCATTTGGTTTCTTTATTACTTTATTTGCCTTGTAATGAAAAGTGGTTCAAGGATAGTAGCTCATTCTACATGCTTCAGTACAGTAGGGGGCGGTATGCACCTTGTAAATCACGGTTGCAGCCTACCATGAAAGAAGAGGAAGAAGAAGTAGTGGTACCGGAAGCAGTTGTCTTTAAGTGGCTAGCATGTTTATTTTTTCGCCTGATATTACATATGTTACAATAAGATAGAGTCAGACTGAACCTACAGTGTCTGAGTGTATGGATGAATGGATAAACTTGTTAAAGTGGCCTTTTTTCTGAACTTTCTGCATGTTTCACCCCAGATTCATCCCTTCGAAGTTAGCGTAGCTTGCTAGATGGAAATAGCCGGAGAGGGAACGGAGTTAATTTGAGTAGTTTCTGTCGAGACCAAACTGACCCAAAGCATCCAGACGTTCAGATAAAACTGTCTGAATGCATCTGCGCGGTTCTTTTTATTTAAAGACGTTTAGCATTGGAAATGTCTTCTCTTGTTCTCAAAAGCTAATGAAGCTAACATCAACAGGCAAGAACGTAATCTAATTTAACAACACAGCGCGCGTTTTTCGGGTTATAAAGAGTGTTTCTGGAGGAAAAGTTGCTGTGAATTTGATAACATTTCAAACTCTGGGAGCTTTGGTCAACCAGCGCCCAGCTGCGGCTGCTGCAGAACGATGGCTCATTTCAAAGAGGAACCGGATGCTGATTTCAAGCCTGAAGTCTGGTTACACACAGCAGGTTTGTAGACTTCACTTCTCACTCTCATTTTAACTGCTGGGAAGCCAGTTGCCATCCTCTGCCAAGCAAATACTCGGAGCTTTACGAACATTAAGACTTGAATGGCCTGATGTAACTGTGACATTACTTTAAACAAACAAATGTTCCAGCTGTTGTTCCAAATGACTGACAAATTTGGCTAAATATTGCCCTTTGTATTATAATAATGACCCTCGAGTAACACACGTACAATTACTTAATACCATATTAACTATTGTGCACAGAACGTTTGAAAATGTAGAGCACCTTCTAAACGTTAGTAGCCGTTAACCTCCGGCTCATTAGAACGTGTCTTGCTGTTTGGCTCGTGTTGATACTCTGGTCTCCCACCAGCCTGTCTCACTCACTCTGTCCAACGCCCGGCGGTGAGACAGGTTCACATGCGGTTTATTCTCAGATAACGTCACACTGCCTGATGCATTCCACTTCCTGTTATGGCATTAAGCATCATCGAGCAGTTTCACATTAAACAAGAGTGCTTCCGATGGGCTTCGGCACACAGGATGTCAGGAGGGTAACCTGAGATGACTAAAATCCAAACACCCATGAATATTTTAAGATTCAACAGGGGGAAAAGCTTGTACTACTGTACATAATTTATCAGGTAATACACTGTACAGGAACCCAGGGAGTGGAGTGCAATGTACACGTGAGTCTCTTAATCTGAGAAAATAATTCATTCAGGAGGGTGACACGATTATGATGATTTGGATTAATTTAGAGTAGTCACTTTACTCAAACTTGCGATTATTATTCACTGATATACTTTACTATTATAATTTAGAGTCAAATGAGAGCGCAGAACAGGAGCCACTGCCGTACCTCTGGATCAGTGGATTATTGCACAATAACTTCATTTAACATCTTGTCCATATGGAAATCCTACTCAAATAATTTGAGACGTTAAGAAGAAGAATCACTTTATTGACAGTATATATATTTTTACACACACACACTGAATTCGTCCTCTGCATTTATCCCATCCTTAGTTGAACACACACATGCAACACCCGGCAAATTACATGCAGTGAAACACACACACATATTGGGGGGTTAAGTGCCTTGCTCAAGGGCACATCAGCCGGCTAATGGAGGGGGGGGGCATTTTTCGCATTAATCACTCCACCACACCCAAATTTTTTGGGTGACTTGGGTATGAAGCATCAAGCACAAAGTAATATAATGTTAGTTACTAAAGATAAAAGACGGAGGTCTCTTCTCCTGCCCTCCTCTCAGACTAAACGAAAATCAACAGTGGCTGAATGCTGCTGGTGCATATAAAGGAAACTGATTTATTTCTTTATTGTGCACAGATGTTCAGCAGCTGTTGGTGAGTAAAGAAGAGTTTCCCCCTGAGCAGCAGGATTGGAGCTCCACTCTGGACCAGCAGGACCCACCAGAGCTGCCACATATTAAAGAAGAACATGAGGAACTCTGGACAAGTCAGGAGGAAGAGCAGCTTCAAGGACTGAAGGAGATGAAGGAGGAGGATGATATCATCAAGTTCACTTTCACTCCAGTGCCTGTGAAGACTGAAGAAGATGATGAAGAGAAACCACAGTCTTCACATCTTCATCAAAGACCAACTGAACAAGTGAAATCAGAACCTGAAGGAGAGGACTGTGGAGGACCAGAACCAGCCAGGAGCTCAGACTCCGAAAGACATTTACCACCTGATACTCACGAACCTGAGACTGATGACAGTTGGGACTGGGAGGACACCAGAGAATCCAAGTCAGGTTTAAACCCTCAAACATCCGGGAGCTCCTCTGAATGTGCTACAAGCTTTGGCCACAATGGAATCCAAACAGGAGGGAAACCATTCAGCTGCTCAGTCTGCGGTAAAAGGTACCCCCGGAGGAACTCCTTAAACGATCATTTGAGACTTCATTCAGAAGGAAAACGCTTCAGCTGCTCGGTGTGCAAAAAAACTTTTCAGTGGAGAGCAGGGCTTGTGAGGCACATGAGAATCCACACAGGGGAGAAACCCTATAGTTGCTATTTCTGCGATTTAAGATTCGCACAAAACTCGAGTTTGATCTCACACTTAAGAGTTCACACAGGAGAAAAACCTTTCAAATGTTCGGTTTGTAAAGCAAGTTTTCGCGTCTCGTGTCATTTGTCCAAACACATGCGACTGCACTCTGGAGAGAAACCGTTCAGCTGTTCGGACTGCGGTAAAAGATTTGCACAGCGTGGCGCCCTGAGAAGACACTCGGCTGTTCACACAGGAGAGAAGCCGTTCAGTTGTTCCATTTGTGGTAAAGGATTTGCACGACCTGAAAATCTCAGGCGACACGTGACAGTCCACAAAGAAGAGAAAACACTGACTTGATGCGTTAGCTTGCTGTTGTGAAAAACACCAGCAGAGCTTCCAGCTGCTTGCTTTACCTTCCAGTGACACGATTTATTTCTGGTGTCATGAACTCACGTGGTCTTGCATTCATTTCTCATTGCATGTAAAATGTGAACAGTTGAGTGTAAATCTGTGTTAGTTTGGTGAAGTAGAAACCCGGCCGACAACATGGCCACCTTGGCACAGGTAATATGTACGTGATAGCAGGTTTAGCTTCCTGCTCTGGTGAAGAGAACATCAGCGACTTCCCAGATGCCTCTCATACCACGTTTAAAATCAAGTCCACTGCTAACAAACTGTTCACTGCAACACTTGATGAGCTGATGATGAATTAAAAGATGAGGCTTGTAATATTCCAGTTTTATTGTCAGTAAATCTTGAGTTTTTGTTTGGTCCATGTGTCCTGGAAGGCTTCGACGTCCAGACAGATTGGAGAGGTTCTAGTGTGACCACAAGGGGAATTGATTTCATTGGACATCACGACTGAAGAGACAGCAGTGAGTGTTTGCTTATGTTAAGCCAAATTCAAAACTACCTCACAGCTCTTATTTAATCTAGTAACTGTAGTACACAATACTGTGCTTATTTAACCTTTTTTTAGCACATCTTATAAATCTAATGAGCACCAACTGCCCTCAAACTGGACTCTTTTAATTGAGATTTTAAAGCTTTGCTGTCTGATACCTGAAATTATTTTTATTAATGCCTTTTTATTGTGTTGTTTCAGTTCTTATGAATGTTTCTTTTACTGTTTTGGGGTTTTTTAAATCATTTTTTTAATGTGTCACGTGACAGGGGAGCCAGCACATGTGTTTTCTGCTCTCAAATCTCAGTGACTGAACAGGCAGGGTGGATGTACTCAGCAGATACATGACGATGCATTCATGGTTCTCATGCTTATGAGTATGTTTACTTTGGGATCTTTAACTATAATTCTGTATTGTAATACGTACTTTTGAGTACAGGACTTTTACTTGTAGCTCTTACTTAAGTAAAAATACTTCTAACACCACTGAAGAAATGGGTTTCAGTTGTACTGCGCTGCTGGTTGAGGATTTCAGAAGGGAAAGCAACATTTAACATCCTGTAAATTGTACTTCAACACGACTTGTGATCACGTGCTACATAAAAAGAAAATTGTATTATAATAAAAGGAATGACAAAGTCCATTAATATGAACTTTGTTTTTGTTGCATCACCAACATTCATGCCTGAACCTTCTTTTATGCCCAAACAATAAGTTATTTCAAAGACAATAGAAGTCTTTCACGACTGTGTTTCATTCTTTAACTCATTTATGAAAATTAAAAACTCAGGGCCTGTAAACATTCCGACAGAAGGTTGTTAATGTTCTTAAAAAGCACCGAGTGCCTAAACGATGTCCGCTGGGTGGCAGCAGAGTGTCACTGAACTGCTTTGCGAAACGACGATTTGACGTTTGCACTTTTTGTGGATAAATTTCAGCTCATTTTTGTGTTGTATTTAAGCTTCTGTCCAAAAGCCAGACTAAAAACCCTTTAAATGTCCTCAGTGTGTCCAGTAAACGAGGATTATTATTTGGTCATTAATAATGTTGTATCTTGGAAAAGTGAAATTAGTGAAGGTTTGTAAATGGATTTTAGAATCAGCAGATGAGTGAGTTTTATCTTAAATACATTATCGGCTCATTACTTGGTTATATTAATGTGAAGAGAGATATTTAAACCTAAGATGGTGAGAAGTGCTCGTACTGATCCAGCTGACCGCTTTAAGCATCCCGTCACTGTGATTTACTGTTCACATTAAACGTCTCGTCTGTTCGTGGCTTTCATTCACGCTGTGTAATAAAACATGTAGAAGCACAAAGGTGGAGGTGTGGGGTCTGCCGGGTGGAGGCTCCTGCATCAGTCCGACGCTTGTGTCACACTGCTGTGTGTTAAATGTGCGTCCTGAAATGACGGACTGAGTTAGAAATAAACTAAGAAGTACAGGAATACGAGTGAGTCAGGGCACGACATTACAGAACAGATCATCCTCATCATCGTGTGTGTGTGTGTGTGTGTGCGTGTGGGCAGACAGGGGGAGTGTGTGTGCTCACCTTGTCTGGGTGTGTCCCTGTAAAAGCAGCAGGTACTGCCGCATTTCGTCTCTGTCTCTTGCTGGAAAGACTTGAAGCGTCCGGGATGGATCTGCTCGCCTCTAAGTTGCTTCTGTTTCTGCTTTTTCTCATCGGTAAGAAGAAAAGTTGGTCCGATTGGATTTATGTTGTCTTTCCGTTTGTTTGTGTAACGTGAACTAACGTTTGGCACTACGCTTTCAGAAAGCACCTTGTATTCATGTCTTCCTCCCCTCCGCTTGTAGAGCGGCTCTTCCTCCGTCTGACTTGTCCCGCGTTTCTTTCCCCGCAGGATCCCACGCAGAACACGGCGTCCTGCCGGAGGGTCCGCTCAGCGCGCTGGTGGGCAACAACGTGACTTTTAAGACCCTGCTCGACCGACCCAACTACGTCGCCATAATCTGGAATTACAACAACGGGGCTGATCAGGTCAACATCGCGACCGCCAGCTCAGCAGAGGTGAATGTGGCCGAAACGTACAAGGGAAGAGTTACTCTCAACAAGACCAACGGAGACCTGTTCCTGGGGCCCCTGAAGCCCAGTGACAGCGGGGACTACAGCATCAGTGTGGTTTTGCTTGGCGCTCCTACTAAAACCCAGGAGACTAAACTCCGAGTTCTGGGTGAGTCCGTTTATCTCTTCCTGTTCATAACCCGCGATGCCAGCTCACTCGGCTGTAGTTTTAAACTTTTCTTCCTGTGAAACAGGTGCAGTTTAGTTCGCACCAGGATTCAAAAACTGGTTTTAAAGACGCGTTTGAACAGCCACAAACATTCAGTCCAACTCAACCTCTGGGCTTTCAGCGTCTCTCTCAATTGATCAGGCCTACACGTAGAATCACTAGTTTTTCGAATGGAGTTTGGCGCAGCGCGGAGATGCAAACCACACCTGGTGACGTACACATATCCCTGCGCTGCCACCAAAACCTCAGACGTCGCTAAGCAACCATACAGCGAAGCCGCCGTGCGAGGACTACATTCCTCGGCGGAGGAACCGAGGAACTACTTTTCACATTAGTTTTGTCCGCAGTTTCAGGGTTGGTTGAACGTGTGAGATCTTTCCCGCATCTTACTCCCACATTAGTGCCTGATCACACCCCCGAGCTGGACTGAGTAACGCGGTGAGCACAGACTTACGAAATATCCTCTTCCTGTTTGGCAAGTTGCGACTTTTGGAATAGAAGAGAAAAGACAGAAATAATCAGCAGCTACGTTTGGGTGTGGCTCAGGATTCTGTGTGTGTGTGTGTGTGTGTGTGTGTGTGTGGGCCGCGGGTCCTGGTCTCCTGGTGGTTCAGGCTCAGTGTAAAGCACATGCACCTGGCCAGCATCAGACAGACAGAACACCTTTAGTGAAGGTGGGCGTTGTCTTTGCTGGTTTAAATCTCATTAAAACACACCGACGAGCCACGCTGCTGTTACTTCATCACCATGAACACACACACACACATCACACACACACTGTAGTTTATTTACTCAATCCCACACACACTCTCTTGTTGCCACAAATGTTCACAAGAGCACAGGATTCATCCACCACTGAAAATAGTCCCAGACGAATCAACTTTGGTTTGGTAAAAGTATTGATAACCTGAATGTGTACATAAGTCCTAACCTGACAGTGTAAGTCCTTCAGATTTGTACTTAAGTGCAGTACTTTAACACACTGTACTCGGCTACCTTCTGTCACTGGTTTTTCTACATTTTGACACTAAAATCTAAATTTTTGCTGCAAATGTATATCAGTTGCAAATATTGATTGTCAATCTCCTTGAATACTAATAATCAGCACCAGTCCTGTCCAATCAGCAGCCTGAAACTCAAACCACTTTCAGTCTGCCGTCACAGTGACGAGGAAAACAGCAAGTGTTTGGTGTTTATGTTTGAACAATGAACGAAGTGACGGGTCAGTTCATCAGAACAGCTGCACGTTATCTCTGGACTCACGGCTGCAGCCTCCCTCGGGTCTGCTCAGCCTCACGTCAGTTTGAATCTTTATTTATCAAAGGACGGGTGGCGTGGAGCTTCCCTGCATTCCCTCCGCCCGTCCCTCGTGTCCACTCTGGGACGACCGCTAAGACCCGTCCCTGCAGGAGACCGAGTGAGCTCCTCGGTGACCCCGTAGTGAAGTCTGTCCCGACTGGTTGCCACTCCTTCGCGCTCCGTCGTGTGCTGTTGCCTAATCATGAATAAACAGAACGTGCATTGAGAAGTGGATTATGGAGAACAAGTCCAGCAGGTCTGGTTGCTGCGATTTCCTCGCCGGCTTCATTCACTCCGCTCAGATGTTGATTTTAGAGCAGAAGCGAGCGGCCCGTTGAATTCTCCACCCCCGCGTTTAATCACGCTGACATTAACGCTCATTTGTGGTAGGATTTCATCAACAGCACTATTGATTACTTTGATCTCAACTGAAAAACACACCCTGAAATACTCACAGAGTCACACGAAGGTGACGTTTGGCTGCACAGTTGGTGCTTCTGGATCAGTGTTGGTTTGTTTTCCACCTGAGTAGGAATGGACAGAACGGTGGGACAGTTTGTCCTCCTCCTCCTCCTGAAATATTTTTATCGTATTTCATGCTGCCTTCAGAGTCCAGTTTCCCTCCCACATTCAAGTCTGTTCACAGAGCAGCTTCTTCATCTCCTCCTCCTCCTCGTCTCTCTTTGCAGAGCCCGTGGCTGATGTGGCCATCAAGTCCAACATGGCCGACGCCATCGAGCACAACAGCACTGTGGTTCTCACCTGCTCTGCCAAAGGGTCCTTCCTCAAGTTCACCTGGACCAACGGCACCACGCCCATCATGGCCGACGGCAAACGACTCACGCTCAAAGAGGTCCGTTAATAAAAAGTTTGTTTGTGTTAAACTCTACGTGTCACCTTTAAGTTGATTAGATTTTATTGACGCGTGTGTGTGTGTTTTCTGCTTTGGACTGGTCCACAGGAGGACCTGTCCAGTACACTGACCATCACAGATGTTCTCAGGTCAGATCTGGTTGGGCCCATCTACTGCACAGCAGCTAATGATCTGGAGACGGAGAAGAGCGCCCCCTTCAACCTTACTGTCTACTGTAAGTACTGCAGCCACACCGCTGGCTTTGTGCCAGTGACTCTCACACAGGAAGTCACATGTATGGACTGAACAGAGAAGCTGGTTATCATGAGCAGTGGGAGTCACCACAAGTCAAACCACCTGAACAGGAGTTTACTGTCATAGCTCATTACACCCAAACTAAGATGCTTCCGTTGTTCTGTGAGTTCACACTTCACAAGAGCTTCAGTTCACACAAATTAAAATTAACTAGTTCACAATTTCCAAACAGACCCAAAATATGCTGTGGTTCAAATGTAATTCTGAACACAGCCTGGGCATCTCCAGACCTGTGACCGGACTTTGTTCAAAGACTGCAGACCTCCTACAGGTCGGCTAAGCAAAGTCCGTCTACCTGTTGTTGGGAAATGAAGGTAACCGTCCTTTACAAAATGCTGCGTTCGAGTTGGGTGGAGGAGCTCAATCGGATGCTTTAACTCAATGTGTCGCGTCAAATGTGCTGCTGATGCAGCTGATCATAAAACTCATTCATCTGAACTGTCCATCCAACAGCTTGTCAAAGAAACTGACACTGCTGTGCAAATTGTTCCTGTGGGACCTGAAAAAGCATCCAAACTTCAGCAAAGCATTTGAGACGACACATCAAGCTGAAGCATCTGACCAGAGTTGGTAAGAATGTGCAAGTGAGTGATGATCACAAGAAATCTTTGACAAAGAGCAAAGCCAGGAGCCTCAGAGCTCCTCCACCCAAGCCAGGCTCAGAGCGTGTTGTGGTTGGCCTGGTATCCCGGCAGCAGGACTGCATGGTAGCAGATCTGCAGCCTTTGAGCAACTCTCCTTTAGTGCTTATTATTCCACCACAGCCTTCGAGGCAGCTGGACTCTTGCTGGTATTCTGTCATTCCGCTTATTTACAATGTGACTTTGCGTTGTTTGATATGCTGTGTCTCACTGAGCTCCACACCCGCTGGACAAAGGTCAGGTGTGAGTCAGTGGCTGTCACTCCCCCGCACTGCAACCGCTCGCTTGTCAAAGATTGTTTGGCTCTCTGAATCACACCGACGCCTCACCTCAGTCTGAAGGCAGCTGTAAACCCGCTCACATTCCTGAGACGCTCAGCGTTAGCCGCGAGTGTGAACGCGACCACGTGACTCCTGTGGGTTACGCCGCGGTGTGTTCGCAGGGCTCGTCCTCTCGGCACGCTGCGTACACAGCAGCCCACGCCAAATCCCAGGACATCCCAGTGAGAAGCCAATGTGTATTAAAACCAGAAAGCAGTAAGCAGTAATTTAACTGCTGATGAGTAGAACTGCAACTATTCATCGATTCAGCTGTTGAGTTAATCCACAACTATTTTGATAATCAATGAATCGTTTTAGTGTGAAAAGAAAGTCAAAATCCTTGAATTCCAGTGTCTGAGATGAGAATATTTAGATATAAAATCTGACAGTAAACATTTTGAGCTTTGGGAAACATTTCATCAACATTTGATCAACTGATTGATTAATCAAGAAAACAATTGTTATTTGTAGCCGTACTGATAAGGTGATTTGTCTTGATTTATTTCCCTCCCTCGTGTCTTTGCTGCGCAGACGGACCTGAAGAAGTCACCATCACTCCTTTGAACCCTCCACAGTTCGTCTCATCCAGCTCAAACTTCAACCTGTCCTGTTCAGCCCAGTCCGACCCACCGGCCACCTTCATATGGTACCACAATCAGCAGATGATGGAGGCCGGTGGTCCCGTCCTGACTCTGGATGTGATCAAAGCCCACGGACTGGGGAAGACAGCGGAGGAATACACATGCAGGGCCACCAACGCCAAAACCAAGCGCGTTGTTCCTTCTGCCGGCGTTTCCTTCGCTTTGATGGGTGAGTGACCCGGCTGAGCCTTACTGATGGTTACCGGACGATTAAGCTGATGAGTCTTGGTGGTCCAGATGTTATCTCAAGGCGTTACAGCTGTGTTTTGGTGCTCACTGACTGACTGCCTTCACTGTCAATGAATACTGCGTCCGGGTCAAAGCTCTGCTCGGTAGCACGTTAGCAATGTGTGAGTCTGTCAGGCAGTCTGTCTGTCTGTTGGGCGGTCGGATCACCATTTTGGTCCCAATTGAAACGATGAATCTTACTAAGTTCGTCCTCTGTCTGCGCCGCCACCATGAGGTCCACGTTCGTGGATTCTGGTGGAACATCTCAACAACTGCAGGACGGATTGTGATGAAGTGTGGATCAGACAGTCAGGATGAACTGTAATATCTTTGGTGATGCTCTGACTTTTCATCTAACTGCACCATTAATTACACTCCCATCAGCCCCAGCTGTACTTTGTGTTTACTGCTAATTAGCCAACATTAGGATGCTGACCAGCTAAACTAAGATGTTGAACGTGGTGTGTCTGTCATTCAGAGAGAGGCAGACAGGAATAAAAGCTGACCCACCTGTGAGGCGACAGACTGTTGGTGTGTTGTGACCCGCAGCAGAGACGTCTCAATTTGTACCTGTTGACAGGTGTTGAAACGTGTAACGCACAGCAAGCAGCCATGCAGAAGCTTCAACATAAACCTGCGCTGTCTGTAATTACTGCAGAGGAATTTTCTTTTTGTTTTTGGAGGCAGATCATTTCTGTGTGTGTGTGTGTGAGAAACCTGCTGGGCTGGAGGATGGTCTTACATTATGCCCTGAGGGGTTTCTGTGTTTTCTTTGTGGATGGTAGCAGAGAGGAGGGGGAGGAGCTGGCATGAAAAAGGAAATGAGTGGGACAACGTTTGTTCATTTTCAATTCTTGGTGTTTTCATTTGATTCAAAATCAATATTTGATTCAACAAGGAGAAGGCGGCCTGTGATTTCTGATATGATTCAAAGTCTAATTTATTTGATGCCTGAAGTGAGAGGGGCGTGGCATTTTGATGATGTTGTGACGCGGCCGGTAAGGAGACACCGACAGCACTCGGTGCAGCAGTGTGTGTGTGTGTGTGTGTGTGTTGGAGGGGGGGGGGGGGGTCGTAGCCTTGTTGTTTATCATGGGATCAGCGTCATGGAAGGAATGCAGTCTGGTGGTTCTTCTACAGCCGAAACACGAAAGGGTTGGCAAAAACTACCAAACTCCTGTGATGAATGAGTCTCAGCAGGTGTGTGCAAACGAGGCGGTTTCACAGGCGGAGGATGGGCAGGCGGGCGGTTCAGCACATGGTTAAGTGTGCAGTGTCCCTTTAAATGAGTAGAACATTTCACATCAACCCTGAGCCTGGTTCAGTTTTTACGGTGGTGGATATCGGTTTACTGGTTTAAAGTTTTCAGTGGTCCTGGAGTGTCTTTGTCACACCTGAAGATATAACTTTAGCATTTAATAACAGTTTTAAACAAATGAAATCAATGAAGGGTTGAATCAGATAAAAATGAACATACTGAAAATCATCGTGTATGGACTGAAGTCTCTCTCTCTGGTTAATGTTCACAGAACCCATCTCAGGTGTTAAAATCAGCGGTCCGACTGATGTCCTCATCGCCGGCAACAGCACGGCCAACATCAGCTGCCAGGCGACGTCCGGCAGCGTCAAGTCCACAACCTGGCACAAAGATGGCAAACCTCTGTCTGCCAATTCCCGCCTGTCGTTTGCCAGTGACATGAGCTCCATGATGATCACTGTGCTGCAGAAAGAAGACAACGGCGAGTACACGTGTCAGCTCAGCAACCCCGTCAACAAAGAACAGGCCTCCTACAAGATGGTGGTCAACTGTGAGTGTTTGTTTTCACTGAGAGTGTGTGACGTGACGCCGCAGTGTTGTCAGGTTTTACACTGAAAGGCATTTATCAGTGTGGATTTCTTCATGCTGGGAGGGATTTATTGTTATAGCACGTTTATAACCAGAGCTCCCTCAGAGAGCCGTAAAATGCCACAAATAAATATGAGTGTCCATGAGGGAAACAGACAGATATGAATTTATTCAGATAGGCTAGATGTGGGATCTTTTATTCTTGACTGCCCGTTGCAAATAAACATCCTTAAATGTGCTTGGAAATCAAAATTACTCCTTATAACTCAGAACTTGCCTGAGAATGATGATGCTTTTAAGTTTTTCTTCAGTATCAAAGCGCTCGGATGTTAGTTTAACGTATGTCCATGGGCACTTTGCAAACAGGAACTGCTAACAGCTAATTCAGCACATTGGAGCCAACCATGTGGTTAGCCTAGCTTAGCATAAATCCTGGCAGCAAGGGGAACGGCTAGCCTGACTCGGTCCAAAATTAATTAATAATAAATAAATTATAAATAAATAAATAAATTAATAATTCATTCCTGCCACTACTTCCTGACGTTGTCAAACCTAATGAACAAACCCTGTTTTCTCTCCATCCGCTCTCCAGACGGCCCCGAATCACCAACGGTGACGGGTGAAAAGGAAGTAGAGATGAACGACCCGGTGAAGCTCACATGTGTTGTTGACTCCGTCCCCCCGGCCAACATCACCTGGAAGTTTAACGGAACAGTGACCAATGTCAAAACGACCACGTACTCCATTGAGAAGGCTGCTTTCAAAAACACTGGGACGTACACGTGTGAGGCGCACAACTCTGTTACTGGCAAGACCACATCGTTCACCCACAGCCTGTCCGTCAAAGGTAAGATCCACGTCTGTAGCCCAGATCTGATTCTGGAGTATACTGGCTGCCCGTCATATCTACTGCCGGTATGGATGGACAAAATGTTTTAGCTGTACTACATCTTATTGGCCAATTACTGCAAAAACATTGGGTTTTTTTTTACCAGGATCAGCGCCTGGCCTCCATGCCTCATCATTTCTGATCAATAAGTACCCAGCTGCAGCTTCAGAGTAAACCCAGAGTACTGAAGTACGTTCACTCAGTACCTCTGAAACTGACAGTCAGGCTCAGCTGAGGATGGTGCTAATGTTAGGATGCAAAAATGCTAAATGTAATCTAAATTGCATGTATGTTAACATCTAATAGTTCCAGTCGTAACGAACCTCTAGACATGTTCTCAGTTGGATTATCAAAGCACAGCAGATCCTGACAAAGTGTGTGATAAGGTAACAGGCTGTAACACTTATTATATTTTTGTATTATTTTCTTATTATATTTGTCACTGTGACGAGCAGCAGTGGCAGCGTAAGCGTCCCACTTTTCTTGAAGTGATTATGTCATGTTGGAGGGCATCCCTTCATTTGTGCTCAGTGTTTCACATGTTTCATGTGACTTGATATGTGGGTTCGGTGGCAGTCACTTTGAGTCAGATTTCCACTTCCTCTCTGTGGTTTGTGCCTGTGGACAAGGCAGCAGTCGCTATAACTTTACACAAAGCTTTGTTGATTTGGACACTTTACATTACAGTCATGGAAAAAATGATTAGACCACCCTTGTTTTCTTCAGTTTCTTGTTTATTTTAATGCCTGGTACCACTAAAGGTATATTACCTGAAGAATACAGTGAACATGACAAACAATGCAATTTCATAATACTTTATGTCCTATTTGACATGCTTGAGCTTAATTGTATTCCCAGGCTGCAGTCATCGAAAACAATGCTTCCGCAATCAAGTACTAACTCCTGTGTGTCTCATGTGGGTGACAGACAGAAAAGAAAACATGGACTGCCTAAAAGCAGTACAATGGCTAGAGAACAGCTTTTTAATTAAACTCTTAAGAGCTATTTTTGTTATCGTTATATTTGTCCAAACAAATGTACCTTTAGTTGTACCAGGCATTGAAAGGAACAAGAAATTGAAGAAAACAAGGGGGGTCTAATAATTATTTCCATGACTGTATGTCTGATTGTGAATTTAAAGTGACTTTACATGAAAGCTCCCCCACCCCCGCAGCAGGAAATCAACATTATAAACCCCCGTTGTTTTTTCAGAGGAAGGAGCTCTGGATGAAGGCCTCTCAGATGGAGCCATCGCTGGAATCGTCATCGGCGTCCTTCTTGCTCTTGGTGCCGCCATCGGCTTAATCATATACTGCAGGCAGAAAGTACCGTAAGTACTCAGTACTTGTAAAGTGTTGACTTGGTCGGCCTGCGAGTGCTCACGGCTGTCAGGTCTTTACGTGCAGGCGGTAGGCTGCATAACGAGTTTCCACGTGAGCTGAAAGACGAGTTCCGTGGAAACTGAAATAAAAGTAGATCAGGTGAGAAAGAGTTCAGTTTGCTTGGGACAAACTGGTGTGTTGGATGTCTTGTCTGATGACGTCACGTCTGTTGTCCACGTGTTTCTGTGTGGGACTGAATAATGGACAAACAGAGCTAGAAGTACACACTTCAGTCAGAAGTGGTCGCGTGAAGAACGAAGTTCACGAACTAACCTGTTTAAATCCCACTGTGATAACGGTGTGGCGTACGATGTTACACGCAGTGTGTGGCGTTGACACATTCACGTCCTGATTGGCCTGCAGCTGAAACAAACTCTGCTGAAAGCAAAAGCAAACACTGTTGCTCTGCTGAGGCGCCAACACAACAACTGTAGACGGTTAACTGGTGCATATTTGAGACGAGTAAATAATGAAATGCAGGAGGACACGAGGTGGAGAGCTTTTCTTTGACGTTGGAAATGAGAGTGTGAGTGTTTCACTAATTTGTCAGAATTATTCGATAAGGACCACGCTGATGTCGACACAGTTACCGCCTGTGACAACTGAGCTTTAATGAAACTACATGGAAAAGTTTCAGCTCTGATCTTTAAGTCTGCGCTGTTTTTCTGGTTTTTAAGTTAGTGATTGTGAGATGTTCTGTGATTTACTGCACTACTTGGCCAAATGCATGTGGACACTTGAACATTTCAGCCACATGTGAGAGTTAAACCCGCCACTGACGTGCTGTTATAACAGGGACTTTCCTCCGTGTTCAGCATCCGAGCTCATCTGCCGAGGTCAGAGCTCGGTGTGCCGACCGGTCTGGTCGGTCCTCGGCAGACTGGGAAAAGCTTTTCTTTAAGAGACAAAGTGTTGATGCAAAGTTGGAGGTGTTTAAAATAGTGTTAAAAAATAAGATCAGATTTTTGTTTGAAACTAAGGCGCTTGGCCAGCAAAATGGACCCTGGAGTGTCCACATACTTTTGGCCATGTAGTTAGGCGCCTGTTGTTAGTCCCCCTGCTTTTTGTCAATGAAGTTCTTAGTTTCTTTGCTGCTGTTTTCTGCTCCACTTAAAACACCTGTTCAGAACAAATGTGTGTGTGCATGTGTGCGTGTCTCAGTCATGTCCGCCACTTCATGACCTTCTAGGAAATTCTTTTCATTCCCTCCCCGCCCTGGCGTCTTGCAACATGTCAGACTAACGTACACTCACACAAACGCTGCCACACCTTCCAACACGACTGCAGCGCTAACGGTCAATTTCACGTTCACAAAAGGCTTCTCTAAACACAATCTTCTTTTCAAAAGTGCAGGGCAGGAGTTGATCCTCTGGATCTCATGTTCACATTCAGATCAGCAGGTCTGCTCTTTGGTGTTTGCCTGAGGAGGATCTTGTACATGGAGACGTTGCCTTAAAAAGAGAACGGATCCATTTAGATTTACAACGTGCAGACGGCCTTCAACTGTTGCCACAAATGGCAAAATATCTTTGAAACGCCCAACCCCCGAACAGCAGCCCCATAACGAGGGCTGTCTGGATATTTCTGTCTATTTACTGTATTTGTGTCATGCGCTGTTAGCAGGTATCATCCTGGATCAGTAAGCGTAGATCTTGGATTATGTGATTGTTTGTCCCCTGGAGAAACTCAGACTCAGTCATGTCCAAGATAAAACGTCGAGGCCTTTTGAAGACATTAGTAGCAGTTTCAGCTCGAGCTGCAGATAGCATCTCTTCGCATCTGGATGACACATTCCTCCCGGCACTTCCTGTCAGATTTCAGCATTCTGTGGAACAGGAAGTGGCTGTTGTGAAACAGAAAACAGACGGATGAGTCAGTGAAACATTCCGGACGTTGGCAGGAGAGGTTTGTGAGCTTTTAACCTCACAGCTTTCCTCTTCATCATCATCATCATGAGAGCGCCACTGAAATGACAGCCGTACAGTAACAATATGCACTAATACATTTATTTACAAGTGAAGTTTTAATGGCAAACAAAAAGAGGACTTCTAAGAAGAATTTACACGTGAAATATCAATACATCGTTCAAATTAAAAAGGGATTCAAAGAAACAGTGTCAGGTAGAGCTGGTGCTCGGCTGCAGGAAGCCTCTCTGGGCCTCTCTGGGCCTCTCTGGGTCTCTCGGGGCCTCTCGGGGCCCCGGGGCCTCAGGATGATTGACTCGTCCGTCCCTCCGTCACTGTCAGGAGGTGTCAGTGCTGATGACAGGAGGCCTTTGTTCCGCTGGGAGCCTCCATGTCGGTGTTGCCGGTGGAGGATCCAGACTCTCACGCTGTTACTCGAGTCTCTGAGAACTCGAGGCGACGGTCTGGCGTTCAGATTTAGATGTTTATGGCAAACTGGATGCTGAGAAGAATGTGGAGGAACTTTTGCTTCACCTGCATAGACGGAAGACAAAAACAAACAATCAGCCCTCTCCAGACGCTAAGATGTTTGTGTGTGATGACCTGAGCACACACACATGCTGACAGTCTGTCAGACATCCGGATGGCAGAGAGTGTGAGGGAAAGCCATTAAGGGTGCTGACAGCAGAGCTGAAGAGCCAGGATGAGTTCAGCTGCTGACGTGCAGTAAAGTTTGATAGTTTAAAAGGTTCAGTGATGCCTAAGTGGACGTTAACTCCTCAGCTCACAGTCGGTCATAACAGTGATCTCACTGCATCAGAGCTGTTCACATCACATTCACTCATTCAGCAGCAGGATTATTTCTCTACCTGCACTCAGTCATCCTGCAACACGCAGCAGGAGCTCACCTGAACGCCTCCTGGCTGCAGGTTTTCATTTGAACTCATGTCTGTAAAAGAAAAATGACCTCACTGCACAACAATGTGCTCGTCCTGAAGGTCTCTTCAGACTGAAACCGGTTCTCTTCAGGTTAAACACACACCTGCTGTGCAGAGACATGACACACACATTCAGAAATGAGATGTCGTCCTCTGATAATCAAACAGCAGCCTGTATGAAGCTGAAGTGAACACAAACGGAGTGTCACGTGGAGGAAGGTGTCGTGTTGCTCCACGTCTCAGAACGCTTTGCGCAATTCATGACGGGATTCAACAGATACCATCAGTAAACAGCCAGCAGGCTGTGAAAAGCCCACCCAGAATGATCTGCTAGCAGTGAGGGAACACGCACATTAATCAAGCAGCAAGCTGGTTTTTACAGTGAAGTGTGGGAGCAGCTCCGCCATGCAGGCCGACTCCGACTAAAGGGACAGTTCACCCCTAAATCAAAACTCCCATAGGAGAGTTTCCCGTAGGAACTATATTCTTTACGTATCACCGCGCAGAAACGGGCGTGAGTCTACTGATGGACGAGAGGCTCGTGACGGGGCGGGATGGAAACAATAGTGGCTGAGCTGTTACGTTAGCTTCCTTAGTTAGCTCAGTTAGCTCGTCTGTCGTCCAGGGGAAGCTTCTGTGCAGGCATTGCGCTCCTATAACACTGTCTCATGATGGACAGAACACACACACACACACACACTCCCTGCGTGTGTGTGTGTGTGTGTGTTCTCTCTTTGAACCTGGCCTTGTCACCCAGGATGCTGTCTGTTTGTGTGAGTTTCGGTATTTAAGCCACACAGTCTGACTGCATTCCTTCACTCCCTGTCAGTCACAGGCAGGCAGAGCCCGCCTCCTCCTCAGTGATTGGTGGGTGGGGGGCAGGTAGTGTGTGTAGCTGTCCACACTTCAGATTTGCTGTCTACCCTCATACATACAGCTGATGTGTTTAGTCTGTTGTTCAGGAATGTGCACTTTGCTCAAACTTTAATCTCATTTCCACTGCTGTTGCCCCCCCCCAACTTCTCAAAATCTTATTTTGGTTTTTACTCATTTCTGTGTCCTCTGACAGTCCAGCTGCAAGAAACCAGGGGAGGGAGGCTCAGAGCTGCTAAAAGTGTCCTTCAGTGGACTGCAGCCTGCAGAAGGGGGCGGAGTTAACGTTTGAACATTTGATCCCGCCCCCTCTGCTTTGATTGATTAGATGGTAAACCTGGGTGGGGCTAAAAGTTGAGCGTTATTGGATGCTTACTGTGAGCCGTAGTTGGCATATGGAGATTAAATTTAGATAAATCACCTTCCCACACATGAGCTAACTAATACTTGTGGCTTAGTAGTGAAGGAATTAATCTTTATTGATCAACACAGCAGACCACAGTAAGCAGTGAGTTCAGACCAGTTAAATCAACATGAACACCACCCCATTTCAACATTTACACCAATCAAACCACAGTGGATGGGATTAAATGTTCACTGATGAACCACACCCCATCCTGCTGGCTGCAGCTCTCTGTGTGTTGTTTTGCCCTGGGTTTCACCTGTCAGGCTACATGTGGCTTTCAGCTCTCCTACAACTGTAAGGCAGTACAAGGAAAGCGTTCTTGTAGTAAAAATACAAATGCAGGTTGATCATGAAGTGCGTACCTTCAACATAACACATTAACCATGCTGATGACTTCACCCTGTATGATTCACTTAATGTGTTCATTCTGTGGTTGCCTTTTAATCTGATGAACTGACTCTGGAGATAAAAGTTTTATTTTGAAAGAATTACAGTGAACTACTCAATATAACACGACTGCTGAAATGCGTGTATATTGTCGGCATCAGTACGAGAATTTTTATGTTGTTCATACTGTTGAAATCTTTAAGACAAGTTAAATGAACTGAGAAAGGCTAATGCAAACCAGGCTTTCCTTTGTGGAGATCCAACAGCAAAACATGTCAAGTAAAACCAAAGCAATCAGTTCAAACTGCTCTCATTCAAAATCCGTCCACTTTCTCCTCCTCTCAGTGCTGCGTTCGGAAAAACAAGCCACCAAGTGGGAAAACCCGTTCACATCACACCCCTCAGTCATAATTACACGTTGGATATTTAGGAATTTTTTTGCAGGCTCCACATCTACCACCCAGCTTTATTAGCTCCAGAAGTGCATCAGCAGTTTGCTTTTATCCACAGCAAGGCAGATTGAAATGTGGCCAATGGGGGTTGTGGCTTTTTAGATAATGTTAGAATCAGACATGATATATTTTAGATGTTTTTATGGATTAAACTGCTGTTAAACTGTGAGAACTGAGAAAGTGCAGCTGAAAAGCAGAAGCTTTTGCAGTTGTTGCACCAAAGCTCCATCATTATTCATTTTGAAAAGGTTTTAGATTTGTAAAACTGTTCCCTGAGCCCAGAAGAGCCTGATGCTATCCCAATGTAAAGTCAGTGGGCCAACAGGGAACGTGTGGGCGGGGCCAACGGGAGAAACACAACTGAGCATGTGCAGTGGGACGAACAAGGCAACACAGCGAAGATATAGAAACCTCATTGCCGCATTGATTGTTTGCCATCTTTGGGTCCAGCATCCAGTTCTTATGGGGCAGTCGTGGATCAGCGGTTAGGGTGTCGGACCCGTAACCGGTGGATCGCTGGTTCGATTCCCCGTCCCGGTGTCCATGGCTGAGGTACCCTTGAGCAAGGTACCTAACCCCCACTGCTCCCCGGGCGCTGCACGCGGTCGCCCACTGCCCCGGGTTTGCTGTGTGTGTGTGCACGTCACTTGGGTGGGTTAAATGCAGAGCACGAATTTCGTTGGAGTGAGTTCCCTCCAATGACAAGATATGTCACTTTCCTTTCCTTATGATGCGTCCACAGTTTCACAGAACTGTGGTTACATATGTGACTATCATTTTAGCGTTTATGTTGGCTGTTAGCGCTGAGGTTGTAGTATTTCTGTGGAGGAGAAAATCCCTGCAAGTTCTGTTGTAAGCAGCGGTGAAAGTGAATTTAGAGTTAGTTGCTGTTCAAACGTTGTTCCCGTGTTCAGAACCTGGTGAATGGTTCCAAATGGAGCACATATCTTTCTGCTTGCTAGTCCTCCAGCGACCTTTGACCTCTGAAGCGACTTTTAGAGGCACTTGGCCGTGACCTCAGTCGTTATCTGGGAATGAACCGACCTTCTCTTGCTAGTGGGAGTTTTTAGCGGGCTGAAGGAGGGCGAGGCTGGAGAATGGCAGGAATGTCACTGTCATGTCTGCACTCGTCTTCTTCGGCTTTTTATGTCGCTGCTCTGCTCTTTATCTCCTTTATTTTCACTCACTGTATCCGACTTCATTCATGTTTCTGTGATTCTACACACTCAGGACTTCCAGCAGTCACCAGAGGTTTATCTGTCTTGGCTCTATTCAAGAGGAAGAAGAGCGTTAAAGAATGTAAAAGAGATTTAAAAGAAGAAATAAGTTTTTAGTGATTTTCTCATGAAAAGCTGATTTCAGAGGCAATAAAACAAACCTGCAGTTTTATGGTCCTGCTGCTGCTTTTCCAGGTTCAACTGAAAACTTTTTTCACTGCTTATTAAGCAGCCAGTTATTTTCTCATAAAGCACTTAATTTCCCAGAATGCATAGCAGTGTCTGTAAAATTATTTCTTTGGACTGACAGACAGGAGTTTTAGTTGGAGTTTCGATTGACTACCAGAGCTGCTGCTAATTCTCTGTTACAGTGAATTCATTCATCAGCTGGTTCACAGGCAGAAAGGTCATTTGATTGGGTAAAATAAGACATGAGAAGACGTCGTGTTTGGCTCTGAGGGGCTCTGACCAAACGGGCAGATTGATCGGTAGTGATTGATTGTTAGCTGCAGTCCTAACTGACTAACAACGACAGATCGACTCGGCTGTAAGCGTGATTGTTTGGTTCTTTAAACTCAAAGCGTGTATTTCTCCTGCAGTACACCAAAATGGCCGCCACGTTCCTGTCGTTTTCTAACAGCAGCTGCAGTCAAAGACGCGGACTCCACCCTGACGGAGCCTCTTTGTCTCAGTCCTCCTGCGCTGTGTTTTTACTGTGAAGACGTGTTGTGGGGTTTCTTTCCTGCTTCCTGCGCTCGTATTTCTTGGTACGAAGTTCCTGACCTTCTCACGTGGTTGCTTTTGTTCTCCACTGACCTCTTTTTCTCTTTGTGAATGTTTGAACCCTGATGTTTGGTCTGCTGCTGCTCTTATCAGCAGGCCAAAACTGTATCAGACTTTCTGAGATAAGATTCAGCGTCTCAGCTGAAGTGAATGTTTAGCGCCGCCGCCTGACTCGCTGAAAGCTTCTGGAGTCCACGTGGCTCACGAGGGTTTCGTGAACTGTAAACAGCAGCTCAAATGGGACTTTTTTAGACATTAGAAGGCTGACTTTAAAAAACAATCTGATCAAAATGATGAATTATTAAACAGTTTAAAGCTCTAAATCTACAGTTAAAATGATGTTCAAACACTTTGGGTGTGTGTTTGTGCAAAAGTGTCTTATAAAATAATGAAAACAAATGAGTTTCACAAGTTGATTGATTTTTACTAATGACGCCAACAGACAGAGAAAAGTTTTCACGATCAGAGCTCAAACTGTCCATTCCTGTTTTATTGTTTTCAGAAAATACTTTCAGCTTCAGTGCTTCTGGAGGTTTCCAGGAACTAAAGTTCAAAAACCCAAACAGAAAGCCAGCAGTTTGAGACGCTGCAGCTTCACTTTTCATCCATTCACCTTTTTCCTCTGTGGTTTTTCACCTCGACACAGACAACAGATTGTGTGTGTGTGGTGAAATGACATCATCCAGGAAGTGGGTCATGTCAATAATAATGCTGTCACAAGTTCACAAACTCCAAAATGAAAGCGACTGCAGCCGAGGTCGTCGTCTGCTGTTCTAAGACGTTCTCTGTTGTCTGTTGTCAGGGTCGAGTCGCCGTACTAAAGAAGCTCCCGCACGCTGATGGTAAGTGACGTCCACACAGGAAGTGCTCGGTTCAGATATGTCAGAATGAAGATGAGGACACAACATGAACAGGTGAGTCTCCCTGGCTTTCGTAATCAGAATATGTTCTGCTGTCTGCCTGTAGGAGCCGCCGGCCCAAACATCCCACCGTTTTGTTTCCCTTGATCCACCGGTGCAGTTGGGAGGAGAGTCCAGTTGGATCCAACTGGTTTCCTGTGAGGCCCTCGCCCAGACCGGCATCCCATCATGCCTCTCTCTCTCTCTCTCTCTCTCTCTCTCCCTCCCTCTTTGCGTGGAAACTCGATTCAACCCAAACGAGCTTGGCTTATCAGCTGGAATCTTCACTCTTGTTCTAAGTGTTCATTGAGTTTTTTAGCTTTTCTCACCTTCACCATGAACTCGTCCACCGTCACTGGATCGTCACCTCCTCTCTCTTCTCCTCTTGTTCCTCCGGCTGTTAACAAACACCATCCGTCACCTTCGCTGCTTCCTTTAGGAAACTGAACCCGCCGAGAAACTCGGAGCCGTCAGACACGTCTCCTGGACAGAAGCTGATGGACTGACGGTTAGATGAGTGACTCCTTTTATCCCTCTGGAAACCTGAGGAGGAAACACACACACACACACACCTGTATGACACCTGGGTGATCACAGAGGCCACACACTGGGTAAAACTAACCTCTGAGAAGATCCTGTGGTTTGATTTATCTCACTGTCAGTGCCAGGCGGGTGGAGTTTGTCTGATCGGGGGCACTTCAGGTGCAGTGAATGTTTTCAGAGTAAACTTTTTGATGCTTCTCTGTACTTGACAGTGTTATCAGAGGACAGTTTGATCCTAAATACCTCAGTTTCTGCAGTGCTCACCGCCTTGAAGACAAACCTGTCAAGCCCACCTCCTTACCAACATGTTGCTAGCTGAGATTTTATTTTACTACAAAATTTTATTAGCATTTCTCTCTCGTTTCTTTCCTTCCTGATGGTTTTCCTTTCCTCTTCCCGTTATATCCAACACAGACGTTCAGCCCCCACGAGCTTCAAACAGTAAAAACAAGATTATTTGGGTCATTTTAAATTGTTTTCTAACTTTTCAAAGGAGCAAACTGTGCGTCATCAAGATGTGCAAATAAAACAGCAACAACAAACTAGAGCACTAAGTGGTTTGAACAGGCCAAAAGCACAAAAACTTTAGACCTCTGCATTTTAATTACTTGGTGCTTTACTGGACGCTTCATCTGAAAAATCAGGTTAAAATTTGTTTCAAAACTAAGCCAGGCACCCAGAACCTCCAGTTCTGCATTAGCCGATCGTCCGGACCGAGTAAAATCCCACAATAAAACTACCGACTGGAAGAATCCAACACCTTTTCTCTGTCGCTCGTGACGGAAGCCATCTTGCTTTTAATCGTTGCTGATTTTAATCGTTGCTGTTTTTTAGTCGTTGCTGTTTTTGTCCCCCTGATACTGCTGACAGGGCTGTTTTACAACTGTTAAATGTCAGGCTGTGGTCTGTACACATGAAGACAAGCAGACAGAGACACACTCTCACCTGCCCTAATCTCCGCTGTGATTCAGGATTTCCCCCAACTGTTTTCATTTCTAGCTTTATCCTCCCTGTCTTTGTGGCCCGGGATGCTCTTTCAGTTGTTGTTGTTGTTGTACGTCGTCTCCTGTGAGAGGAGGTGGAGGAGGAGGTGGATGTTTAAGGCGGCAGGTTCCAACACGCAGAGACGAATAAGCGAGGTGAAGGTGAAGAAGGAAGAAAATGAAAGAAAAAAAGTGCGGGAAGGTGTTTGTTGGCGGCGACAGTCTTTGACTTTTGGAGGGAAAGTTTGTTGAGCTACAGAGAGATGCTACTGAGTTCTTTTATTAAACTGTTTATACTACAATTGGGTAGAAGTTGTTGAGCTAAATTAAGAGTTTTTATCTGAAAATGTAACAGAAAACAAACCACTTTATCCATCGTTTGAAGTCGAGCTATTAGCCAAATCACTGATGTTTTCTTGGCTATTTTGTCATCAAACCTCAGATAATTTATCTTGCGCCATGAGCTTGCTGGTCTTATTATTATTTTTTCTTTTTTTTTTTTCTTTTTTTTTTTTTTTACATTTTTCATGTTTGTGTGGTTTGTGGTTGTGTGTGATCTCAGACTTCGACATGCACTGATCTCCAGTGAGAAAAGTATTTATTTTGTTTGAGAAAAGAAAAACTTGATAACTGGAGCTGAAGATCATAGCTGGTCTGCAGATCACACATTCAAAATCTCATTAGCTTTTTTGGTGTTTTTCACCCTGCACTCAGTGGATCAAAGATGCACGAGAACTGAGTTTAAAAAAAGTCATTTTCAACATATATTTATGTCTCCGTGTGCGACAACACACAGCACAGAATGTATTCATAACAACACAACATGTAGATAAGACGCTTTTGTTGTCAGACACATTTATATGTTCGAAAAGCAGCCTGAAAGAGAAACTGCCCTCATTGTACATAATATAGATTCAGTTTTGAGTGAGGGTACGCAGGGTTTTTATTTCTTATCATGATTTATTTGATTTATTTGAAATTCTTGTCCTTTTTTGTTTTGTTTACATAAACTCACTTCTACAAAATTCCTGTACAAATCTTAAAGATAAAATTAATGTTCCCTCTGTGAAATTCATGTCCAATTTAACATCTTTGTAAAGCCATAAAAGCTGTGGAAATATTTTCCTAATGTTGTCTGCAGTGTCTTTCTTCTGTGACTCTGAAGCTTCTCTTTCAGTGTTCAAAACAAGAAAACAGCCAATCAGAGTGTGTGTATCTTTCAACCATCCAATCACAGAAAGGTTTCATAAATTATTGGCTGACTGTGTGTGTGTGTGTGTGTGTGTGTGTGTGTGTGTGTGTGAGAGAGAGAGAGAGAGAGAGAGAGGAAGAGAAAGAGAGTCAAGGAGGGTGTGATAGGTGATGAAAGAGAGAAAACCTTCATGTGTTGAGTAGATCACTGACACACACACACACACACCCGTCTCAACAAGTCGTCTCAGTTTCAGCTTCCTCTTAAAAACACAGTTTGACTGACGTGTGTTTGAGTAGAAGAAAGAATGAAGGCTGTGTGATTTGACTGTTTCCTGATGGTTTCGTTGCGAGTGTCCGAACACCTGGACGGTTTTCACGTCTTGGTTAATGAACAGTGTGTGTGGACAGGTGAGGAGAGCTGCTGTGTGTTACAGGATGCGACCTCAAAGGTTCAATTTGTGAGACAGAAATTAGAATTTAAAACTTGAGGCAGACTTACGTCAGTTGTTGGCTGTCAGAAGCTACAGCTGCAGTCCAGGCTAACTACAGCTTAGTCCAGTACTTCCTGTCTGTGAGCTCTGTGTTTGGTCTCCACCACCATCTAAACGCTCCACCGTGTCCACCAGCTGGACTCTGGCTGAGTCCACAGCTTCTTCTCCTGTGATAACCATGCTGTGAGTGAACCAGAACAATGAAAGTGAAGCTCCATAAAGCCAACGGGAGCTGCAGATCCAGCTGATAGCTCACCGCTACCGGACACCCAGCACATTGTTTTCACATGGACATTTGACACTCTTATTAAATATTAACAAAAGCCACTTAGTGTATTTCTCTACAACATGAAATATTTATGACTGAAGGAAATCAATCAGTTAAATCCAGCAGCAAACAACAATTATTTATTATACTAAAAGTTTATGATCAGAAACATCACGAGAGAGAGAGAGTGGATCAGGACATCCTGATTGGATCTGACTATACACGCCGTGGTAGCCCCGCCCTAAAGCGTCCCCTGCTTTATGGTCCGTTTGACTATTAATGAGAACAATTTGCAAAATGAACATCATGCTGAAACCAGCAACTGAGACCACAGACTCATCAGGAAACAGTTTATTGAGGTCATAAATCAACTGACAAGTCGACTCATTTTCTCATACCCTCACATACAGTCAGACCTCTGTTTGAAACCAGCGGAGTCGCCCCCTGCTGGGCGTTAGAAAGACTGCAGGCTTAAGGCACTTCTGCACCGACTGTTCAGACCCTGAGGTTCGGTTTCTGTCTCTTTGTCCGGTCTGGGGGTTCAAGCTGTAACAACACCAACAGCAGAACGCAGTGAGGATCAGTCACAGGAACAGGCTGCCTGAGAAAACACAAACCACCCCAACAGCTGAGCCTCAGTCGGCCCTCAACAACAAGCAACCAAGACAAACCGTCTGCTGGGAACACTGAGGGTCAGCTCGACCTCCTGATCATCCTCTGCTGCAGAACACACCCGAGATAACGCAGGAACACACACACTCACTAAGCCTGTGAATATTCTCATTCATCCAGGTCATGGTTATCTCAGGGAAATTCAATCGAATGCAACTGGTTGCTTGACTAGGCTGGGACTAGTCCCACTATCTGACACACACACACACAGTCACACACACACACACACACAGTCACACACACTATCTGACACAGACACACACACACTCACAGTCACACACACACACTCACACACACACACAGTCACACTCTCACACTCACTATCTGACACACACACAGTCACACACACACACACACACACACAGTCACACACACACACACACACACAGTCACACTCACAGTCACACACACACACAGTCACACACACAGTCACAGTCACACACACACAGTCACACTTTCACAGTCACAGTCACACACACACACACACACACAGTCACACTTTCACAGTCACACACACGCACACACACACACTCACACTTTCACAGTCACACACACACACACACACAGTCACAGTCACACACACACACACACACAGTCACACTCACACACACACACACTCACACTTTCACAGTCACAGTCACACACACACACACACACACAGTCACACTCACAGTCACACACACACACAGTCACACTCTCACAGTCACACACACTATCTGACACAGACACTCGCTATCTGACACACACACACACACACTCACAGTCACACACACACACGCACAGTCACACACACACACTCACACACACACATAGTCACACTCTCACACTCACTATCTGACACACACTCACACTCAAATACACACACTGACACTCACACACACACACTTGCTCACTCACACTCACAGTCATAAACACACACACTCACACACATTGACACACACACACACTCATACAAAAACACACACACTCACACACTGTCATACACAGACACTCACATTCACACACACTCACACATTGACACTCACACTAACTCACTGACACACACACACACACACACATTCACAAACACACTCACTCACACACTCACAGTCACTCACACACACTGACACTCACAAACACACACTCATACAAAAACACACACACTCACACACACGCACACACACACACAAACCGAACGTGTCAGTATGAACACACACACACACACACACACACACACACACACACAAACCGAACGTGTCAGTATGAACACACACACACACACACACACACACACACACACACACACACACACACAAACCGAACGTGTCAGTATGAACACACACACACACACACACACACACACACACACACACACACAAACCGAACGTGTCAGTCTGCGTTCAGTTCACTGCGGTTCGGTTTTGGGTGAAAGACTTTGTGGTTTCCATAAACACACGACTGAGCGACTCAAAACACACAACCTACTGCACAACAGAGGCTTTAGGCTTCAGGTGTGCACTTCAGTTTTACTCAGGTATGTTGCTGAACACACTGTTTTCACGACTTTTATCTTTCGCTAACATGTTGCTTTGGCAACAAAAGCCACATGTTTCAGTGCAGGTAAGGTGAGCGCGTCACTGAAACGTGACCTCCGACCTGCCGCCAGCTCAGGGGTTCGGTAAATCCACCTGGTCACAGGTAGTGTGTGCACTAAGCCAGTCCGTCCTGAGAGCTCCAGAGTTTCTCCACACCTGCGCTCACATGCAGCACCTCTGAAAAGTCCTCGTGTGACTCACTGGGAAGTGGATTATGTAACGAGTGGAGCAGGTTTCTGTATTACATGTCTTTTAATTCTGTCAGGTGAATTTGGGCTCCTCGAGGCGATGAGGTGTGTCTGCCTCCGGACTTCACTGCCAGGTGTGCGAGTCTGAGCACCTCCGTGACAGAAAAACTCAGGACACAAACCAGTTGACTCCTGTCAGCTGTGCAACATAACCACGCAGCCGGCATCTCCACCTGAAGCAGACCGGAGGAGAGCAGCTCGTACCTGTGTGTGTTCGAGCCGTGCGACAAATGCTCCACCTCATCGCTGTGGCTCTACGACGAGCTCCTGAATCTGTCCTCTAGCTGTCTTTTTAAATCACAGCACCACCTGCAGGAGCCTCACACTGCGGTTGTAGCTCATTAGCCAGTAAGCTACTGTGTCTTCTTCTTCCTCTTCTTCAGCATTAAGGTGAGCTACAGCTACCTGTCGTGACAAAGAATGAACAGAGCAAAACGAGAACGAGGCGCTGAATTATTAACACGAGGCTAACTCAGGTGAGACGCGGTCTCTGCTTCACATGTGCAGTGACAGGAAGTGGAGACGTGCCGTCCATCTTTCTATATGTCAATCAACATATCCCGTGTGCACCTGATCTTCTGTCAGCCAATCACTGTGGATGAAAAAGCTCATTCACAAACACAGTAGCAACAGTTTGACAGCATGCTGCGTTCTGTGTGCTGCAGCCCATTAGCACAGCATAAACAAGCTAACTGTCTGCCTCACAAAGAGGTGAACTATCCCTTTAAACCTACCCAAACCTTAACAGTTAGCTTTCAGCATCTTTGTGAGGTCTAAGAGGAGGCGTGTTCACACTGAATTCAAATCTAAATTCAGAGGCGGCTGTGCTGTACACACCATCCCTCGTGTTTTTTGAGCTTCAAAATCCAAAGCAAGGACCAATGAGAGGTCAGTGGGAGGTGTGTTTGTCGTCCTCACAATGCCTCAAATTAACCTCCAGCTGGAGAGGGGAAAAAGGGGAGGAGCATCCGGCTGTTGTATACACACACACGTTTGTGTGTGTGTGTGTGTGTGTGTGTGCTGACACAGGTATAGCCGACATGACTGAACACGCATGCAGCAGTTAGTCAGGAATGTGTGTTACTTCTCTTTAAGTCAACACTTAATCACGCAGGGCGGGTGGGGGGCGGAGCTAAACGGGAAAACATAACCAGAAAACACTCCTCAACCTCCCATTTTCAGTTCCTCACTACAGGCATGAGAGCCACTGAACTGAACTTTTGGTTCATTCAAGACATCCATGTGCCCGTCAGGATGAACTTCTAACATCTCAACACTTTAATTCAGTTCCAGTTTTATTCATAAAGCTCCTTATACAATCAAAACTGTCTCTAGAAGCTTTACAGAGACCCAGAGCCTGAACCCCCGAGCAGGCAGACAGTGGCAAGGAAAAAGTCCCTTTTAACAGGAAGAAACCCTGAGCAGGACCCGACTCACAAGGGAGAACCATCCTGCTGATGGTGAAGGAGGAGAAGAAGAGGTAGACAGGACAGAGAGGATGAAAGAGAGAGAGAGAGAGAGAAACATACATGCAATAAACATCATACATTACAAAGGACAAACATGACAGGTTGTTATAACTGGAATTCTGGAGATTATGTATTGTATGTATTTGTTTTTTAGCTGATATGTTAGTTTATGACCAAACACCTGCTGAACTACAGACTACATCAGCCTCAGCTCTACTACGCTAACTGTTAACTAGCTAATGTTAGCATGCTAACACCCTAAACTATGGTGGTGAACATGGAAGGAATCATACCTGCTAATGATGTTAGCATTCAGCTGCAGTTACACAGAGAAAAATTTAAAGTGAGATCATGAAATAAAATGTGTCAGAATGTTTTTCTGTAATCTTTCAGGCGTCACATTATTTGTAGCTTTTCTGTCAGCCTATAATCTGTTTGAAGTCTCTTTATACTTTTACACTTAATCACATTCCTGATAAAAAGAATGCTACATTAATAATAAAGTTATTGTCTGTAGTGTTGGTCCGTTATAATAACATAAGGCCGATATGCGCGTTTGGAGCTCCAGCAGCCATTTTGAGCAGCGTGTTTTCGTGTCTCTGGCGCCCCCCTGTGGCACAACACTTTACACACTCACACTCAGTGTGTGTTTGCTGCGCAGGCCTCTGACGGCTGCACACCATGTATACACGACTTACATGAGCCGTCAGACCTGATGTAAACATGAGTGTAAACTAACGAGTGTGATCCTTTCACACTGCAGGAGGAGGTGTGAGTGTGTGAGCAGGCTGTGGGCCTGTGGCAGCAGGTTACACTGTGTGTGTGTGTGATTACAGGGGAGCGTAATGACAGCTTTGGATGGCAGAGTAGAGAAAAGCAAACACAGAGTGTCTGTCTGATTCACGGGTATGGAAGCTCATTAGGGACAAAACAAAGTGATCTGATCTCAGGCGGGATTCACCAGTAAACACAGCAGTAAGAAGAGCACTGAATGGTTTAGTTTATTCACCTGAGCTTCGCTCAACCTGGCCACATTTGGACTGGGTCTTGTCCGGGTGTGAACTCACCTTGATGCCACCTGTTTTGAAGTTAGGCCTCATAGCAGTCGTCGTTTTGAGTTGTTGAGGCTGTATTTGGATGAGGCTGGATCAGGACATCTTGATTGGATCAGACTGAGGACACACGTCCTCATCCAAACGTGTGACGTGAACCACACGACACACGGCTGAGAAAAGCTCTGTTCCAGGCAGCTCGGATCCGAACGCTCAAGTTCTGCTTTGACGCGTGCAGAAATCTGAAGTTCTGATTGGACGTTCGCTGGGACGGTCAGGAACACGCTGAGCGTTCCACACGTGTCTCCAAAGGTCAGCCGTGACACGTTCAGTGTCTGTGGGAAATCCAGGAGAGCTTAAACTAAACCTGTGCAGGTTTCAACACAAACTTGGCAGCTCAACATGCAAATAAGCAAATAAAACTCAGATGTGAAGAAATTACAGGAATTTGTTTAATCTCACCTGACACGGCGAGACAGAGCGTTGTGTCCTGACACGACATCCTGTAGCTGACAGGAGCACAACAACCACAGCAGGGATGTGAAGGGAGCAAACGTGTTCGCCTTCGACGACACCGAGGGAGGATTAGCTGAAGGAGTCGAGGAGCTGACAGAAGGAAGGGACTGAAGGAAGCGTCTCGCTCTGAGGGGAAAGGACGCAGCGCGACAATCAAAACTCTTTTCGTTTATCTCATGTTCTTAATGTGAATGTGAAGGGAAGATTTTGTCCCAGCAGATCTGTCACTCGTGTTACTCAAAGTGTCAACATCTTTGACTCACTGCGAGACAATCAGCTTCAGCGGAGGTCAACGCATTCGATAAGCAGGCAGGGACACGTGGTGGAATGTAGTGAAGTACATTCACTTCAAGTACTGTGCTGACATAATAATTTAAGGTACTTGTACTTTTCTTTTCATGCTGGGGATATTTTGTACTTTCGACTTCACTACGTTCACCTGTTTTAGGTACTTTACACATTCAGACTTTTGCACACAAAACGTGGAACGTGGAGACGATCAGTCGATTAATCAAGCGACAGGAGTTTAACTGGCAATAAAGTCCAGTGAAAATGTCTCAGCGTGTTGTCAATATGTTGCAAAGTGTGATGAAACAAACAGGAAGCACAGAGGAAGATGGTCGAGATTCTGGGCAGAAGAGTTCAAAACAGGAAAACAAGATTAGATGCAAAGTTTTACAGGAAGGGAAGTTTGGCGATGAGATAAAAGCGTCATTCTGTTCTGATACGTTCACTTTCTTTGCAAATAAACTCATCTGGATTCACGAGTCCAGTTTCAGTTTCTCCTGTCCAATAGCAGCCGGCGACCCGACGGCAGAAGCTGCAGCTCGGGCGCCGTGACGCGGCTCAGGTAGGAGGCTTTTGAGGCTCGCCTCGGCCGGACTGCACTGAGGACAGCAGACTTTGTCCCAAACGCGCGTGGATTTGATTGAACTACTTTGCTAATCACTTTAACGTCAGTGTGGGAGTCAGAATCGTCTGATGAGCTCAGGTGTAACAGTACTGCAGTAACACTGTGTGACACTCTGTACTTTTACTTTAAGCATATTTTCCTGATTATGCTTAACATTTTCAACGCAGGACTTTTACTTGTAACAAAGTATTCTTACAGTGTGGCATTAGTATTTTTACCGAGTACTTTGTCCACCAGGGGCCCATCACGGGGACCCGATGAAGCTCACACAAAGCGGCCTGACGTGACACAAACGTGTGCAGATGAGCCTCCTGCTTTCCATCAGAGATACTCATGTTACGTATTATCTTCTCGTCGGGCTCATTGAAGCCTCTTCCTTCTAACGGCGACTCCCTCTGCATGCACGCTGAGAATTGTGGGAAACAAACACGTCCACGGTCACCAGCCTCATATCTGCTTGTTGTGACATTTGTGGTCTGACGACGGGCCAACACTGACATTATTGTGTCTGCAGCTGCAGTCAGAGAGGAGCCAGACGACAGTTTGCATCAGGCTGTTATTTCCATCCAAATGAGGAGTCGGGCTGAAGGACAGGACGGACTGGATCCGTGAGAGACACTCGTGCGGCTCTGGTCACACGATCACGTGTCCCCTGATTCATTTGTTTTCTTTGTGGATTAGCTGAGCCGAAGCAAACATCCCGTTCTCATTGTTTTACAGGAACAGTCCATCTAAAACCTTTCACTTGTAAACCTCCAAGTGTTTTTCACCTGCACGATGCATCAGAGCGTCAGATATCTGCTTCCAGCCAATGATGGCGCCCTCTGGTGGCCGCAGGGATAAGCAGCTTGTGGGACAGGTCAGCCTCCACCCCTCTGCTATCTGCCCTCGGGGTGAAGGCGACGGTGCAGGTCCACTGCTGTCCCCCGATCTTCACCAGGTGCTAATTCAGCAGACTGTCGCAGGAGGTTAAGCTGACCAGTGGTTACTTCATGTTATTATCTCATCATTTTTAATGAGTCAGAAGTTTGACCTCCACAGATTTATCACGTCTGACTGGTTTCTGGTTTCAGGCGTCACTTCCACACGCTTCGCGGGAACAGGAGGAGGCTCAAACTTCCTGCAAGACGTTTATTTCTAAACATGGATTCAGAGCAAAGGGTGACTAAATCTGTGAACGCACCACAGGGAGTGTGTGTGTGTGTGTGTGTGTGATGAAACCACACACTCCTGTCTGATGACACTGTGTCACCGTCTGCTTCATTAAACCTTCTCTGTGTGTTCATGTTGACACACGTGCACTCTACCTGAGGCTGTTTCACAAACCATCTCCATCACATCATGTGACCCTTCACGCACACTGAGCATGTGCAGGCCAGGCAAACAGGAAGCACACTCGTTACGCTAAGGCTCTCACTTTTACTCGCTTAATTCATTTTCACTTTTTATTATAAAAGTTGCTGGTGGCGGGAAGGATACCAGCCTGACTTTTCCTGAAAACTGGAGATTATTAACTGACAGAAACTTCCTCCATAATCTTATTCTTATTAAAACAAAGTCAATAATGTGGTGTTTTTCCTTTTACTTTCATGTCCATTTGTGTCCATAAAGTTTAACATCCATTCAGTCAGCGAGAAAATTCAAATACGCTGCAGTAGCAGAACACACACTCATCATTTGCATGATGGTTACACACACACACACACGTCCTCTTCCTCTTGACACACTGAACAGCATCTGAATGGTATCGTCTCTCTCATCTGTCGTTCCTACACCAGTTGACTGAGCAGCTAGCTGCACTGCTAAATGCTAACAGAAACGAGGCTAAAGCTAAACAAACAGCTGAGCTCGAGCAGAGAAACAGGTTTCAGACTGAAGTTTGGTCTGCATCCTGCTTGAATGTTTGTTTCTTGATTATTAACCTTCAAAGTGAACCGAGAAATTGAAGGATTTAGCTGTGAGGGAAGTGAAAGAGGGGCGCTTGTTTCTGACCTCCTGCCACCCCTAGCGGGCGGTGCCACGTGCGTCTGGGCCCAACAACCAGCAGACCGAACGCGTTTGTCCACCAGGTTGTAAAGAAGATAATAACAAAACAATGTAAAACCCCCCAAACAAATCATATATGAAGTGATTTCTTTTAAATCAAATCACTGTATGTGCTAATAAATGTTTAGAAAACTAACTTTCCCATATAAACTGATGTGCATGCGTTTGTGTGGTGAAAAGTGCAGTAAAGCAGGAGTCACTGACGGCACGTCGTGACGCAGACCTGCCGGGAAAAGCAGAACTCATGAAGTCACGTCTGTTAGCCAGCATGAATTCCAGGCTCTGACATTAAGTCACTTCAGTGGAACACAAGTGGCTGAAGAAGAAGAATCACTTTATTGACAGTATATATATTTTTACATACACACACTGAATTCATCTTCTTCCTTAGTTGAACACACACATGCAACACCCGGCAAATTACATGCAGTGAAACACACACAGGAGCAGTGGGCAGCAGGGAGCATATTGGGGGGTTAAGTGCCTTGCTCAAGGGCACATCAGCCGGCTAATGGAGGGGGGGGGGGGGCATTTTTCACATTAATCACTGCAACACACCCAAATCTCTCCTGTCCGTCCGGTGGGGGAATCGAACCGGTGACCCTCTGATCACAAGCCGCTTCTCCAACTTCTGGGTCATGGCTGCCCCCAACATGTCCAGGATATGTCTCAAACCCGTCCTCCAGGCCTAGAGGCTGGAGGAGCAGCTTGTGACCGCAGTGTGGTGGAGTCATTAATCAATGTTCCTCCCCCCACTAGCCGGCCGATGTGCCCTTGAGCAAGGCACTCAACCCCCAATTTGCTCCCCGGCGCCTGAAACGGCAGCCCGCTGCTCCTGTGTGTTTCACTGTATGCTGCATGTTTCAGTCAGTGATGGTTACATGCAGAGAAGAACTTCAGTGTATGTAAAAAACATACTGACAATAAAGTTGAAACTGCTTCAGTCTTAACTCCTTTTGTCCTCAAGTCTTATTTTGGTCTCACAAATAAGAAAACACATCGGCTGTAGTGATAAAACACTGATCCATCATGTGTCAAATGTGGACAAAACGTACAGACACTGTGGTACAAGTAAACGTCCCTCCATGACAACGTTACAGAAGTACAGAGGAGTAGCGAGGAACATGTACTCCAGGATTCGGAGTAAGAGTACTCGTTCCAGTGACGTCTGTTATCTTATCTTCACCGTGGACTCACCAGCTGATTTTGCCACGTCACCCAGTTGTGTTGGCGTCACCCGTTTATCACCTCTGAACACTCTGACGCTCTGGTGGACGTGCTGATCCTGATCCTGATCCTGATCCCAGTGGACTCAGATGACCTGAAGCTGCTGTGAAAGTGAAGCAGTCGATCAGCTGCTGAACGTCTGCGTCCTTTATTCAGCGGGACGACCATAACTCAAGCTGTCGGACGAAAACGTTTGTGCTGGCAGGACAGCAGACGACTCGCTGCTGTTCTGGTGTCATTCAGCTCGACTTGATTTGATCATTTATTACATCTCAGCTCTCAACAGCTCACTCACTTGTGTCTGCGCTGCTCGTCTCTCCGGCGGCCTACGGCGCCCCCTGCTGGCTGGATGCTGCCGTTACATCAGCTCCTCCTCCTGCATGTTCGCCTTAACCTCAACACACTGAAGCTAAACCATCCGGAGAAAACAACAAACACACAACCAGAAGTTTGAAATAATAAATACAAAGCACAAGCACCAACACGACACAACGTCCAAAAACTACAGCAAACAAAAAAATGCACAAAAGACGCTGAAATAAAAGAGCAAAACAAGAAACGTGTCAAAACCAACACATAAACACCACAAACAAAAAGAAGGCGACGAGAAGTGAAGTGCAGAGCAGCGGACGCAGAAAGCGTCGTGAAAAGAAAGAAATTCAAGTACCTCAAGTTTGTTGTGAGTAAATGTACTTCAGTTCACCACTGAGGAGTCGCTGGTTAGAAACACCACAAAGACACAGAGACTTTTCCACTTAAATACAAAAACGAGCTGAAACTGGACTCATAACCACACCATCAGTCACGTGATGCTCTGACACGGACCAGCCGACTGTCAGCTCCTCCCACGTGCCAGCCGGAGCGCGCTCAGTCGGTCCACAACCTCGATCCACGAAGCCACCAAGTTCTTCATCTCGGACGCAGCTGGATCAGTAAGATAAAACAGACAAACCTGCAGAACGACGTGCTTTACATTTGGCTCCTTTGCGTTCGCAGCCTGCATAAATGAACGTGGAGCTGACAGCCAATAGCAGCGTTTGGATCCTGTCGTGCAGGATCCAAACGCTGCTATTGGCTGGCTATTGGATCCTGCACGACAGGTGAAGTGTTGGACTCCAACACGCCGATCGAACGGTTTGAAAGGACGTTTGAAAGGACTGAAGGTTACATTGAAAGAAAGAAAAGAACTTTAAAAAGAGAAAAGACAGTGGACGCACTGACAGGAAGGAGATTACAATCACAAATTCAGTTTTATTATTTTCCTCCAAACTAAGCTGTGTGTGTGTGTGTGTGTGTGTGTTACAGCCTGTACTCTGAAGCTTTAAAACTCACCTGAAACACACACAGCTGCACTGAGGTCAATTCCTCTCCTCTTAGGGACTGTATGAAAATTTACAGACTTGTGACGGCTGAAAAATATTTAAAAAGGAAAGCAAAAGACAAAACGTCAAAACATCACAGAGACTGAACTTCTTTCACCACTAAAAACAAACAAAAACTTCAAGCTTCAAGCCACTTCAAGCCTTTAAATTAGAACCCGACCAATTTTTAGGGCTGATGCTGACATTAAGTAGTAAAAAAATTCAGACGTATCTCAATACAAAGAATATGAAGAATATGTAGATAAACACAGTTTTTCCAGTGATCACTAAAGATGTGCAATGGAGGCAGATTATTTCACAGTTTAACAAGAAACTTTATTGTCCAAAATGACATCAGTGCACTGAAACAGTAAACGTCACCGGGAATTTAATAAACATAAATGAACGCGAGCATCTTTTTCTCCTGTTGAAATATATCTGTGACAGGCCAGTAACTGATATACTGATCGGGCTCTACTTTAAATAATCAACTCCAGTTTGTGAACCTCCTGTCCTCCTGAAAGTAACCCTCCCCCAAACCACCTAAAGAGCTGCCTGTGGCCATTTTCATACAGTCCCTTAGAGTCAGACTCCAACAGCTCGTGGATGAGGAAACATTTCCTTTATCTCGGTCTGTTAGTCTCACATTTAAGGACGACTGCCTGCGTGTCATCCTTTACATGGCCAATAGACGCCGAAGTGGAGGAGGAGGAGGACGAGCCCCAGCGCAGCTTCATACCTTTCAGGTGAGCACTGATGCACCTGTTTATCTGCTTCGGGTATTGCACCACCCGTTAGTCAGTCGTCCAGACCTCAGGTCTGCTGCTGAGAGCTACACGCTCCAGAGACGTCCAAATGACTGACAGGAGACCACACAGAGTGTACAGCTGCTCTGATACAGTGTGTGTGTGTGTGTGTGCGTGTGTGTGTGTGTGTGTGTGTCCTTCTATACAAACATCTGGTTCAGTATTCAAACAGTATAACCTCATAGTGTTGACAAACTCAGTCCTCCTCCTCACTTGACACCGAGCGCGATGATTGGCCGAGACTCAAGGTGGTGGACTGAAAGTGGACGCAACAAATGAGCCCCTCCGGACAGCGTCCACTTGGCAGTCACTTCCTGTCTGTCCCTGTGATCCAAAGATGAACACCTCTGCTGGTTTAAACCAAAATGTAATGTTTCATTTGGAGTGGTTTAATCCGTCCACCCCCGTGGAAAGGTTATTGGTATGATCCACTGAGCCAAAGAGGCTTGTTTTTAAAGAATGACCCTGCAAAAGAGTCAGAATGGTTTCTTCCACCCCCCATCTGGTTTGGACTGGACTGATCCAGTGGTGCCGTTGGGGCCGAAAAGTTTTAACACCACGACCTTTGACCCCTCTGATGACGGCGGCGTCCCTCTGCTCAGTCGTGTCCTCCCAGTAAGTCTGTGGGCGGCCGTGTTGGCGTCTTTGGGGGGGGCATCGGCCGGGGAGGTGGAGGCGGTTTGGTGTTGGCCCGCCGGGGACTCCCTCCGCCTCCGTCGCTGTCGGCTCTGTCTGCTGGGATCGGAGGAGGTGGCGGCGGGAGGCGCGGCAGAGACATGGAGCCGTGGTGGTAGTGGAGGTGATGGGGGAGGTTGTGGCGGTGGTGGTGACCCGGTGTTGCCATTGAGGGAGGGATCCGGGAGCAGGGGGAGGCGGAGGAGGATGAGGAGGGAGGAGGAGGGGGAGGCGTGAGTGTAGTCGGTCGCAGGCTTTGGATCCGCCGACACTCCTGGCAGATTCGCACGTGGCTGCAGCCCTGCAGGAAGCTCCGCGGTGGTGCAGGAGGAGCCACCAGGGCTGACGCCGGAGGAGGAGGAGGCACCGTGTTGCTGGCGTTGAGGCCCAGCGGGTCCTCCAGGAGCCTCTGTGGCCCCGGACCCAAATCAGGTCCTCCTCCCATACCTCCGCCCATGCCCGCCAGCGGGCCCACGCCACTGTACAGTTTCCCGTTGCTGAGACGCATCTCGCGGACCAGACGGATGGGGCGTGGGGCGGCCAGAGCCAGACGGGACGGGTGACGCAGGACTCCGCCCCCAGCACTGCTCAGAGGCCGCCGCCGACGAGAACGAGAACTCTTCTTACAGGAGACGGCATTTCGAAACTCCGTCAGCATCTCCTGACAAACAGAGACCTGAGACGGGCAGACAGACAGACAGACAGACAGACAGACAGACAGACAGACAGACAGTTTAAATGTGGTCAGGAAGATGTTTTTTAAGTTTTTTCCCCAGGATGGAGAAGCTCGTCATGAATATTTCATGCTGCTTCACCGTCTTCACTGTGAAGAAACTTCACCCGGCTGTCCGTCAGCAGGGGGCCAAGGAGACAATAACTGAAGTTCCATTTCTGGGTCAACTGTTCCTTTAAAGGTTTGCTGTGATTGGATGAACAAATTTTGATGCTCATTAAATATTCTTGACCTGCCTTCTCCATCCTGGGAAAAAATAAAACTGCAGTTCATCCCAAAAGGTGCTGACGTGTGAAGTTCAATCACTTTCACAACCGCCTGGCCACAACGTCACTGTGTTCAACAGACACAGACACACACACACACACACACACACACACACACACACAGAGACACACACACACACACACACACACACACACAGGGTGCTGGGTCTCAGCAGGGAGGAGGAGGAGGAGCAGGACGAGGAGCAGTTTACCTCATCCGTCTCTGCGGTGCGGCGAGTCGACCACACAAACTCCATGATGGCCACAAAGACGGCGATGATGAGGCCGCAGATCAGGACCACGAAGATCCCACCGATGTTCTCCATACCGAGACCTGAGACACACGAGCACACGGTGTCACGCAGTCAGAGTGAAATACTGGTGTGCTGTCATTACACACACACACATTCTCTCTCTCACACACACACCCTCACAAACACGCTCACTCACACACATTCACACTCACACTGTGGGAATGAGCCGATGACAGCAGCTGATCAATACTCGGACAGGACTCACGTTCCCGTGATGATCAGCTCCTAAACACATGATTTTGACTGAGCGAGTCGATGAGCAGAAGCTTCTCTCGCTCGGCTGAGACGCCGCAGGACAGACAGAAACAGAAAACGAGTTTGTGGGTCGATGATGGAAATGTTGAAGGAAACAATCGATGAGGACGCAGACAGAAAACCCAGACATGACGGATGATAGAAGGATGAAGCTCCTGTTGCATCAGAGGAGCTCGTGTCTCGTTTGACACCTCATGAGACATAAAGCAAGTCAGAGACAAGGAGACAGAGTGAGGTCTGCTGACCGTTTCAGCTAGGCTAACCCGGCTAGCCCGGCCTCCTCGTCCTCCTCGGGGCCGTGCCGCCCCGACCCCTCCGGGACACCCACCTTTGGCTCGGTGGTCCTCCTCTTTGGGACACTGTCCTCCCTCCCACCAGCGTCTCTTCAGGATCTCCAGCCTGTTGCTCTCCTGCAGCTGCAGAATCCCCAGCGTGATCTCGTCCCTGTAGGGCGAGCCTGAGGAGGAAGACGAGACGAGTCATTCGCCACCTTCACGCTAAACCTCAGCCACGGATCGCTTCTTTAAAGCGACAAACAAAGACGAACTAAACGCAGCCTCAGCCTCGCCGCTGCTAACAGGTCGACTCAGGCGAGTTTGAACGAGTCATCGCTGCCTTTTCTGTTTCTGGTGGAAGTTCAGCACCTGCGGTTTGGTTCGTTTGGTCCAAATGACTCAGTGCTGCAGAGTACGGAGTTTAGACTTTGGTCACATCAACATTTAAGCAAAGCCTCTTCCCAACATGGCGGCTGCAGCTCTGCAGGTGCCTCAGCACACTGCAGCACTTTCAGCTCCTGTGTTCGGTGTTTTGATTGAAGAGTGAAGCCTGAGAAGCCCGAGTCGACCTGCTCACGCCTCCTTTTGCTCTGCGGCTTTTCCGTTTTCCGTCCAGCGAGCACACGTGCTGCTAAGCGGACGAACAGACGAAGCAGCAGCTTCTGCTGTTCTGAATCTCGTTTTGCACCTGTGGTCTGCTGCTTTTAAAGGCACACGCTGACCTGTGATGCGGTGCTGGTGACTGATCAGTCTTCCAGCAGCCCTGACTCTGAGACGTTAGCTTCACCGACAGCTAACGGCGGGAAACAGAAAGCTGCCTGGATGGCATTTCTTATCAATGCTAAGCCAGAAAGCAGCACAGTGAAATTCATCCGTGCATCTCTGTGGATCGACACGTCACCGCCAGCACCCGTCAGCATTTCATTCAGTGAAGAAGAGGGAGCCATCGCTAACAGTACGGCAGCTGGCAGTCGCGCTCAGTCTCTGTCAGGATCGAGTTTACTCAAACACATTTGCACTCCAGCCTGATATCTGCGATTTGAGAGTTTAAAAGGTCTAATGATTTAATGGCCAACACAAACAGTTTGACATGGGAAACATTTTTTTCTTTGCAGAACTGAGACCCAGATACAAAGAGAGCAGGACAGTTCACGTCACGTACTGTACGTAATGTAAGTAAACCAGGATCTCCTACAGCCAACCAGCCTGACAGGAGGTCACGTGACAAACGGCACCTGACCTTTCCTGCATGTCCGAAACTCAGAACTTTGAGCCCACGCTGAGATGCTCACGGTATGACATCACCACACGTCCGGCACCAGCATAATCCACACAGCAGTTACATTTTACAACAAAAGTCAGCGGGCAAAACGAATTTGTAGTACATAAATACAATATGTGCTGCAAGAGCCCCCTTGAGACAGAGCAAAGAGCCACTTTAGCACAGGATCAGCATTTTAACAAACAAAGTCCTGCTGTTGTTGAGGCTGTAAACGAGAGGCGATTCAGCTCGATGTTTCAGTTTGCTCATTAACATTTAGTCCACTGAGGCCGTAAATCACCAAGCTTTTCATCCTCAGCTCGTCCCTGCCGCCGCCACACATTCATCTTCTTCCTTATTCCATTAAAAAGTGACAATGACTTTCACAGAGTGACAGACAGGAAGTGTGTCAAGGTAAGAGATACCACTTTGACAAAATTATGACACTTTCACACATTAGATGCTCCATATTTTAAAGATACAGAGCGATTCATTTGTCAGCTCCTCAACAAAACCGATGGTTCTCTTTTGGACGCTCGTCTCCTGAAAGCCTTCAGGATGGAGACCACTTCAGAACGTGGCTCTGAGACTCCTCAGGTTTGTTGTCCTCACACAATGTTTGCACACATATTACACACTATTTTCTTTTTTAAATCTTAAAAATGAATTGTTTTCTCCTGAATTGTCCATTTTACTTTTGTTTATTATCTGATTATTTCTTTTGTAATTAGTTTTTTAAAACACAATTATTATGATTATTATGATTCTCCCCTCATGTTTACACTGTGGTAACAAAGCAGGATTTTACTTGTAATGGAGTGTCTTAATACTGCAGTACTGATACTTTTACTCACTAATATGATCTGGATACTTCTTCCTCCACCAGTTTAAAATGTGAGACAGCGAAAGCGACCAGCAGGGGGCGCAGTTGAACTGATTTACAGACACGTGAGAATTAATGAAAAGATCAGAAACCAGAAATCCTGCATTTTGCTGCATACCAGAACATGTGGACACGAACGACTGGCGTTGAGCTCATCTCAGGAAGCACAGTGACTGTTTCTGATTGGTCCACAACATGCCGTGAGGCATTTTCGTCTGCACAAACCGAGTTGGAATGAAATAAAGAAGTGCAGCAGAAGGGTTAGGAACAGGAACTGTGAACGGTATTTAAATCTGTTTCCCAGCCAGCTTTTCAAGGCCTAAGACTGAAATTGTGCTTCTGTATTTAAAGCAGCTCTGAGTCCTCGTTTTGTGGCTAATGCTAATCGCTCACTGTCAATCAGCCCAGTTAGCATGGTAGACGGCGTCTCCAGGGGGGCGCCGGGATCATCCTGCTGCTTTTACTTTCATCACTTAGGAGGCAGGTTGACTGGCAGCCTGCTCTCCCAAGAAGCCCTCACCTGTTTTTTTTTCTGCCTCCATTTCCCTGCTGTTCCCTCTCCTCTCTGCACATCTGTTCATCCACCCTCCATTAACCATGCTAATCTATGCGCTAACACTTATCACCTGACACAAGTCCGAGGCAGACGATGAGGTGAGGCCAGGTGCCTGCTAAAGCAGACCGAAGCCAAATTGGAATCAGGAGTGATTTAATCTGCCAAGGACAGCAGCTGCACATCGAATATGACCTGGTTAACTGCTAACTGACACACAAGGTGCTGGACAAAACCTAACAAGGCTTCAACACGTAACAAACAATATGAAATATGAAAGCAGGCGAAACACGATCACAGTATATGTTCTGGTTTACTCTGAGACCGGAATAGTTTTAGATTTGGCCCCCTGGTAGCAGTTTTTGGACCGAGCCATTGTTTTCGCCTTCCTGTCTGACGGGTCCAAACCAACACAACCAGGCTCCTGCTCCACTCACCCAGAGGCATGCCGATGCCGTATCCTTTGGTGTCCAGCAGTCCTCCGATCTGCGTCAGGTTGCAGTTGAGGCTGCGGTAGTACTCGTTCATGGTGCTCTCCATCAGGAAGGCGTACTTGGAGTTGAGCACTCGGGCGATGCCTTCCTCCGTGCTCTTCACGAACACGCTGGGCTGCTTGGAGTACATGTAGTTCCACATCCGTTGGTACGTCTGGTACCGCGAGTTCTGGAGGAAGTGAGAGGGGTGACAAAGAAACTGACAAATCCTGGAACTTTGGCTTCATCGATGAATTCACACTGGATGAATCAAAATGATTCATTCAGCACCACAGCCAGATAAACAAATAAGATGAATTTAAATCCGTCTCACCATGAAAAAGGTCATGGTGGATCCTCCATGGATGGTCCCATACTGGATGTTGGTTTGGTCGGCCAGATCATCCGCAGACTCGATAGGAACCTCCATCCTCTGGACGGTCAGAAACGCAGCCAGGTTGGCTGTGTAGGACGAGATGATGATGAGGGTGAACGCCCACCTGAGAGGACCAGAGAAGAAGAAGGAGGAGGAGGACATAACCTTTATTTACCCTGAGAAACTTTCAAACCCTTTTCTCATCGAGAACTGCGAGTGGAAAGCAGGAAACGAGGCAGATGGAGAGCACTGCGGGAAGCGTCAGGAGTTTCAGGTAAAAATCATCAACCTAAACATGAACTCTGCCTGCAGCAGAGACGAGCAGGAAGCCTTCACTGCAGAGCAAATGAGACGGAAGTGATGGGCAAGGAAATGTGGACGAAATCTGAGAGAGACAAGGAGGCAAACAGACAGGGAGGAGGACAGAATGATGATGTATACATGCACTTCCTCTTCCTGTTTATGGATCAAACATGGCATTACTCATGTACGTGGTCATGTGACTCAAGTCACATGACCATACACATACATCAGACAGACAGACTATCACTATGCTGCAGCTTGTGCCACAGCCATCATGAGTTTTTCTCAGGCTAAAAGCCCAGCGAGGCTGAGAGCTGTCATAGAAAAGATGCTGATGTCTCCTCCAGTCCCTCCAGTGTTACTCCACCATCTGTCTGACAGCAGCTACTGGGAACGAGGGAGGAGGAGAGGAGAGAGGGGGGAGAAGAGGAGAGAGGGTAGAAGAGGGGAGAGGAGGGGAGGGGAAGGAGAGGAGAGGAGAGGAGAGGAGAGGAGAGGAGAGGAGAGGAGGGGAGGAGAGAGGGTAGAAGAGGGGAGAGGAGGGGAGGGGAAGAGAGGGGAGGAGAGAGGATAGAGGAGGGGAGAGGAGAGGAGGGGAGGAGAGAGGGTAGAAGAGGGGAGAGGAGGGGAGGGGAAGAGAGGGGAGGAGAGAGGATAGAGGAGGGGAGGGGAAGAGAGGGGAGGAGAGAGGGTAGAAGAGGGGAGAGGAGGGGAGGGGAAGAGAGGGGAGGAGAGAGGATAGAGGAGGGGAGAGGAGAGGAGAGGAGAGGAGGGGAGGAGAGAGGGTAGAAGAGGGGAGGGGAAGAGAGAGGAGGAGAGAGGATAGAGGAGGGGAGGAGAGGGGAGATGAGAGACCACAAAGTGGGAGAGTGACTGTAGGAGGACGACGGAGGTTTGCTTTCAATGAACGGAATAAAAACTCGTCAGCGTCCAAACACCAGCCTGATAGCTTTTAGCTGATGGTGCTGATGCTGCCAGTCAACATTTGAACTAATGGCAACCTTGGAGCCTAAAATGGAAACACCAGATGAAACATTAAAGGGACAGTTCACCCCAAAATCTAAACTAATAGACCTCACCACCCCCTTAAGATAAAGACGTCACAAAGGCTTCTAATCACTAAACACTGAGCTCACGTTTCTCATTGAGCACCATGTCAAATTCATGAATTTAATGACACTTTTGGCCTGTTTTTCAGTTAAGCTTTTTCTTACTGAAACATATTAATATTGTTTTAAAAGTTTTGTTCAATATATTTTGTTAAAAGTATTCATAAACAGGACAATATGCAGTGGACACAAAGGCGGCGTACGCACCAGACGCCGCTGACGCAGCGCGTGGACAGGGCCCGGGGCATGATCTCAGAGCCCTGCTGCATGAAGCCGCCGACTGGGAACCACAGACTGTTCCCCAGCGTGTACTGGTTCTCCAGGATGTCCCGCCGCTCCCGCAGGCACGGGTGAGGATTGTACCACTCATAAGGGCTGAGCCTGAGGGGGGGAGAGTCAGAAGAGTCCACTCAGCCTTCAATGGAGACCAGTGGGGATGCACATATACACACACACGCATGCACACACAGGCACACGCACACACACACACACAGGTGTGTTACCTGGCGGCGAGGAAGAGGACGCAGCTGACAGCGAGGTAGGCCAACAGCATGAAGAGCCAGACGGCTGGCGAGAAGGGATCCAGGAAGGAGAAGTAACCTGGTTTACGACCCTGAAACACACACAAACACAACACAATCCTTCTGCTGGTTCTGCGTACTGGAGGTGAGTTTTATTCGTTCACGAGGTCTGAGGCCTCATCAAACAACACGAACTTTAAACGAAGCAGGAAACTCGTCAGCGGAGGCTGAACACAGTGGAAGTCCTGATGCCTCCAGCTGGCATGTTGTGATAATGACCATCTGCCGGTCAGAAAGCTGTCAGCGTCTCGGGCTTAGAAACGACCTGCAAACCTGCGACTCAAATAAAACGACCAAAACACGTCAACAACAGCCCGTCGATGTTCCCCATCGAGACACTTCCTATCGACCCGTTTCATGACGGCCCTCCATCGACTGGAAACAAGGATGAAGAACCCACAGATCAGAGCATCTGTCAGCTCTGCTTCTGCTTTGTGTCCACGTCAGCTCATTTCAAACCCATCAGGCTGAGATGTGACCTGAGCCAGACTCGGTATCTGCTCGTGGAGAAACACGGATTGGACAGGACGTCTCGTAAAATGTGTTTCAGGCATTTTTCACGGGTTTCCATGCGAGCGCGTTGGGACGCTCAACAGGAAGTCGCCTTCCCTTTCTGGTCAGAAGGCCCCTCTGAAGAGCTCAAAGTGGTGGTGGGTTCACGGCTTCAGGACAGTTCAGGTGTGTGTCTGGTAACCTTCACCCGAACTCACCGCGCTCACTTTTTGAACATCAGTAACGTGCTGCTCCAACAGCCTCCTCGCCACACGTTGAACCTGCTGCAGGCTTTCACACAACTGCAGCGTGACAGAAACATGAGCCAAACACGAGTGAGCCCTCACGCCCGTGATCATTCATTGAGTCATAAGTTTAGTCTGTTAAACGTCAGTGTGTAAGATGACGTCAGAGCAGATAAACACATCGAGCACTAACGAACAGACACAAAGTGACACTGCTGTACACGATAAACACCACGCTGCCTCGCTAATGTGTGTGCTAAAGTCAACCGCTCGAGCAATTAAACAGATTAGCATCTTTAAGAGTGCTCGCAAGCTATGTGTGTTGGTGTGTGTGGTGTGTTCAAATGTGCGTACACGGTCAGAAGTGTGTCTGTGGGACGAAGCTGCCGCAAAAGCTTCTGTTGTGAGTGTGTTTTCTCTCCACCTGAAAAAGCTAACAACATAAGTTTTGTCAGCTTGTTGTTCCTCAGAGTCACTAACAGCACACACACACACACACACACACACACACACACACACACAACACAAAGGCCAAGTGTGTGTCAGCGGATGAGTCGTGCCAGCTTGTGTTCACAGCAGTCAAAGTATGTCACTTCACAAAGACACACTTTTCCTCTCCTGTAATTCCTGGAGTTAAGCACACAAAAATGGCAGCAAAGTAGCTGAACTTACTGAATGATTATGAATTACCTCAACACGCCAGGCATTCTGAGTCGTGGTCCTCACAGAGACACGAGCTAAAAGACACTCACACTGCAGGACGGTGTGAGACATGTTTTCGTGTTTTGAACATTCGAGCAGGGGAAGGTGAACAAAAGAAATTAAATGAATAAACTTACTGAAAATTGGAACCAAAGCAAACAAAAGGCAGCTTTGAGTCCAGATGAAGAAGAATCAAACATAACGCGGGGAAACAGACAAACCTCCCACACTCAAGGAGAGCACAGGTGTGTACACACACAGGTGAAAACAGGGCGGGGCAAGCAATCAGAAAAGGAGGGAAAAGAACAAAGACAGGAAGTGTAAAGCAAGAAACACCAGAACTGAAGACATCCATCAAAATAAGACAGGAAATGTAAAGCTAAACACAAGAGGAGGAAAAACTACAGAATAAAACAAGAAACAAAAAGTTCAAATCATGACAGTATGTGAGTGAGGTACTTATACCTCAACAATACATCTGCAGTATATAATGCTTTACAATTTGTATACATCATTAAAGATTAAAGTTAAAGTGACATATTTTGTCATTGGCGGGAACTCACTCCAACGAAATTTGTTCTCTGCATTTAACCCACCCAAGTGACGTGCACACACACACAGCAAACCCGGGGCAGTGGGCGACCGCGTGCAGCGCCCGGGGAGCAGTGGGGGTTAGGTACCTTGCTCAAGGGTACCTCAGCCATGGACACCGGGACGGGGAATCGAACCAGCGATCCACCGGTTACGGGTCCGACACCCTAACCGCTGATCCACGACTGCCCACGATGAGTGCTTTTACTTTTGGTGTCTGAAGTAAAATAATAATCAAAATATTGTGATACACATTATACTGCAAGTTTTACTTCAGTGGAATATCTGAGTCCTTCCTCATCAGCTGGTTTGTCATTTCAACTAAAAATATGTTTGCTAACATGAAAAACAACGAGGAACAGAGCATTCAGCAGTGTGTGTGTGTGTGTGTGTGTGTGTGTGTGTGTGTGTGTGTGTGTGTGCCCCCTCATTAGCATGGCCTGTTAGCCAGTCTATCTACTGTGTAATACAGTCACTACTGCACTTGATAACAGCCCTCTGCTGTGTGGTGGAGTGAATTTATGACCCCTCAGTTCTAATCCTGCAGCTGAACCTGGACCAGGGAGATCTCCACCCGACGGATACAACGACGGACCTCCGGCTGCTCGTCAGCACTGCAGTGTGACAGCGTAAATCAGTGCTGCAGGCCGTTACTGGGAGTAAAAATGTGCTCTCGCTCAACTTAATCCTCAAATAAACACTTAAGAGAATGAAGTCGGGATGCGTGTGCGTGAGGACACCTTGGCTGTACACACATTAAACAGCTGAGTGATCGCTGAGCCAACACGCTGAGGCGCTAACAGTGGACTGGATCAAACATGGAGGACAGATGGTGGAGGTGCATACTGATGAGCTGCAGATGTACAGTCTCTGCAGGCAGCGGCACTGCAGCACGTCAGTCTGCCCTCAGAGGAGCCACATCGTTACGTTTCAGTGACAACAGCAAATAAATACGTGTTTTATTAACCTTTATTGTTAGCAAAGACACACATTCACACTGCTCGGTCCAGCGTCTGCTGTCAGCCTCTAATTAGCCACAATTAAAGACGCAATTTGTAACATCATCACCAGACTGTGAAGAAACAACAGTGCTGATGATACATCACAGACGCCTCTGTGATGTCTGGAAAAGTTAGCATGCTAACCAGCTAGCCATGACCCGTGCTGACTGTAATACCACACTGTACCTCTAGAGGCCCCCCCCCGCCCGTACTTGGCATAGCTGGGAGACGCATACGAGCAGCAAGTTTGCTAAGTAAGCTCTGCATGCTGGTTTTGTTCATAGGGCCACTAGCTCCACGGCTAACTGAGCTAACTGAGCTAACTGAGCTAACAGTAGCTATAACTACAGCAAAGAGGACAGTGAGCAGCAGTCAGCAGCTACTTCTGGCCACATTGTGCCCCTTCAAAGACTTCAAGCTGTTACGGCTGTTCAGCGTGTGAACTGGACTCATCTCAAAACATCATGTGACGTCGGATGGTTGAGATTAGGTAGGAAATGAAGTAAGATCATAAATTTAAAATATCTCAGTGATGATCTCAACCTTTTAACTGTTAGTCCACCTCAGTTTTTCACAGAGCTTCTTGCAGTCTTATTGTTCTGAATTTCATCATATTCCCTGATATTCATTCTTGTCGTTTGTCCATCACTTCCATGTGTTCTTACACACAGCAGATTTTTTCATGTCCACTCAAACTGAAAACTTCTGAGAAACGAAGGACATCGTCTGTGGACAGTAATGTATTCAACACTTTTCCGCCTGGCAGCAGAACGAGCTGATGATCACTTCTGACTCCTCACAGGAAACATGGCTTCCTCACGCTGTCTGCCATGCAAACAAACGAACGGCCCTGCTGGCCTGTTAGCACTTTGTTCGCCACACTTCCAGCCTGAGCAGGTCTCAGGACTCACAGGAAGTCCCCGTTACTAATTCCAGTCATGGAGGCAAAGTCACAGATCCTCCCTCAGAGGCTGAAAAACTCATATTTTTCAAGCAGCACAGCAGCTCCTGTCACCCCCCCCCCCCCCCCCCCCCCCCCCCCCCGATGAATCACACCACCACCACCCCCACCTCCCAGAAAAGGAGGAGAGGAAACATGCCTTCTATCTGTGTCCTCGGCTCGGCTTTTATCTGCTCCCCGGCTCTGCTCCCCTGTGCGATCTCTGGTCGCAGGAATATTTGCTGTTGCTTCGTCCTGAGCTCACAGTTTGACTGTGTGACCCGAGCTGTCGGGGGATTGCTGTTGCCTCCAGCAGCAGAGCTCCAGCTGAGGAGGCGGCTGCGACAGCTTTCTCTCCGAATTCATCAAATCAGTAGCCAGACGGGGAGACGGAGACAGGGACAGCAAGTGTCAACAGGTGCAAAGGCTCTGTTGTTCAATTTGTAAGTTTGTGAGGAGACTCTCCAGAGAATAAATGGAACCAGGAAGAATCGGTTTTCAAGGACGCTTCAGCCAAATCACAGCAGATTTTTAGGTTGGCACATTCCTGCAAACCACATTAGTTTTGCTAGTTTTGTGCGTTTTCCCCTCATCAAATCAACACGAGATACTTCACATTCATATCCACAGTTTGCAGGAAACGCCAGCAGTTATGCCTGCCACAAAACGGCGAACTGTCTGGCATTACTTAAACTTTTGTAAATGCATCACATGTTCAGTAACAGTTAGTTCATTATCCTTGAAAAAAAGCCTGTCAGCATTAAACTAAAAACCTTTAAACCTGACGAACCACAGGTGGAGATGATCTTCATGATCTTACACATGCAACTCTGACCACAGAGTCTGCTGTCAAACTAAAGGCGTCCTCTCTGTGACGCCGGCTTCCTGTCAGCATGACACGCAGCGGCCGTGTTATTTTGTCAGGTGGACTTTGTTCAGCAGTTTTCACAGGAAGGACAGAACGAGCCACGACTGAATCAACGAGGTGAATTTACCAGATGGACGCGGTAGAGGATGCTGATCCCCAGAGTCATGAAGGGTTTGGAGAAATCGATCACCTTCTCTCTCTCTGAGGTGATGGTGAAGCCGGCGACCGCCAGGTCTGCTTTCTACAGAGAGACAGACAGAGACAGACAGAGAGACAGACACATAATTATTACCATTAGTTTAGAGTTACATGCTGCTGCTGAATGCTACTCACAGTCACTGTACCGTCTCCAGAGAAACACACGAACGCATCATCAACCATTTGAGTCAATTCAAAAACAAATGCAAATAAACCAAAAAACCCAGCATGCCAGCTAGCTGATTAGTACTTATTCCCTCCATCTATGTAGATAGACGTGTACTGTCGGATGAAGAAGGGAGCGCCATCATGAAACCAAAAATAATGCAAAGTTCTTCCTTCTGGTTTGTGATCCAAGAAGAAGTGCTGTACAGAGCAGATGTGTAGACGAATTTCATTTCAGCCAGACTTCAAATGAAACTGGACTGATGGCAGAAAGCAGGAGGAGGAGGAGGAGGAAGAGAAGACAGAGGATCAGGAGTGAACAAGAGGAAACGAGAAGGATAATAAGGAGGACGACCGGTGGAGCGTGAGAAAAACAAGAAGAGTCAGAAATGAAAGAGAAAAACATTTACATCAAAGAAGAAACAACAGGAGAGAGAGAGGAGGTCAGCGGAGGGAAGAGGAACACAAGTGCCGGAGAAGCACAGAAGAAGAACTGAGGGGTCAAGTGGGATCAGACAGAAGAAGAAACAGAGCAGGAAGCAACACGTTTGAGATGAGAGGTCTAACGTTCAGGCAGAGCTGCCAAAACGCTGAACGCATTCAGAGACCACAGAGAGACGATTTGTTGTTGTGCTGCTAATGTGTCCTGTAATGAGCTGAATTACACTCGTGTTCAACTGTTCTGCATTAACAGGAAACATTCTGAGAGCAGCAAAATGCCTTCGGGAACAATTCAGTGTGTTCTGTACTGACGCTCTCTGCTTTAGTCCCGACAGTTTCAGCAAACACTATCAATTGTAATAAATTTAAATCAGCTTCAGTTAAACACGAGCCATTAATGAGTTTGTCTGATTCTGCCGAATGTGTGGGTGGATGCAGTGCTGCTCCTGTGGAGGGTGGTGGATGTGCTTAGCTTGGTTTAAGGCCGTCAGAATGACTCGAAACGTTGGCAGACATGTACTAAACCACCTCACTGTGTTCTCCGCCTGTCTGCCCTCCGACTGTATCACCGCGACTGCAGCCATCTCAGTTAGCTTCAAGTGCAGCGGGGTGCTAACAAAGCTAGCAAAGTACAATGGAACAAACAATGCCCCTCCAGCAGATTTGTTTCTGTGGTTACGCCCTTGGTTTGAGGTTCACCTAAAGTATTAGACTTGGCAGTGTTAGACAGTGTCTTCCCGCTCTGTCCAAAGTTGGACACACCTCGAAGCCACGCCCACTTTTGGACAATAAGAAAATGAACAGAAAGCCTTTTCAGCGTATTTCCAAGGTTAATCGTCTCTCTGCAGGAGCTTAAGTGCAGATGGCCATTACTGTCTGCTCTGACGGATCCTGTGGCACCGCTGAGCTGACCCAGAGACAGCCAGCAGCCTCCAATTAAACGTCCATCTCTTTGTTCCAAACACGTGGACCTTCTGTGCAGAGAATGTGAGCCTTTTAATGAAATATTGATTTTCATTGTACAGAGATATTGTGGAGGAAATGCATTACAAGTTAACAGTGAGTTGTTATTGTGCAGCTCCCAGCTGACAGATAAGAGCTCTTTGTTCCTGGTGGAGCTGGTGAGTAAATCGTGGATCTCATACTGGTCCCTCCTGAAGCGAGGGCACATGTCTGGTTCTGACATGGACCTTTTATTGTTGTCTTCTTTAAACGAATTGGACTTGGACAGACAGCAGCTTACAAAAAGAGCTACACAACAACTGGACCTCGACATTCCTGTTTGCTGCATTTCATCAGATCAGTACACAAGTTTAAGAAGAGTTCGATGTACCGTTTCAATAAAATCTCAAATGCAAGAGTAGAGAAGAGCAGGGAGAAAAAGGCAACCCGGTCGGCTGGTGTTTCGCGCTGAGACAGGACTGTGCTTAAGGTGTGGTCAGGTGAGGAAAAGATCACGTTCTAGTCTAAAACATCTGGATCAGATGGAGTTCAAGAGTCTCTCGCTTGGCAGAGAGTCAGCTGAACGTAAGGCGACACATATTGTGCATGTTGATACGACATGTATGAAAGTACACATTCAACAAGTCAGCGTCTTGCAGAAATGTTCAGTGGCAGCAGTTTATTCTGCAGACTGTGCTGGAAAAAAGAGATGAGATCAATGGCTGCTTTGTGGAGGCCAAACTGTCTTATGATCATTATTATTATTATTATTATTACAGTCACTTGTCCTTGTCCAGTAAAACACATGGGTAAACAAGTCATAATAATAATAATCGTTTATGATTAACTTCATAAAGACCAAGTTACCCTCTTGACATCAGGGTGCTGCCACTTTCTTTTACTCTCTAAACGTTCAGACCTGCTGCTTCCTTTCTTCCTTCTTAGTCTGTGCAGCAGCATCAGGAAAAACTGTTTTCATTATTTTGTCATATATTATTGATACGTTCAAAGTGCTGCACATTCGAGCGTGGATTTAACCTGCTGCGTGAACGCACGGAGTGAAAGATAATCTCATTAAGTTTAAGTCAACAGAGAGACGGCGAGTGGATCCATAGTGGAGCGTTTATCTGGACTCCAGACACCTTCTGCTCCTTAATTAACACCTAATTGATTAACGAGGAGACGCTTGTTAAACGAATTTCATCCACTTTCATCAGACTCCTGAGCCTCATACAAAGAGAGAGACAGAGACAGACAGACAGAGAGACAGAGACAGACAGACAGACAGAGACAGAGACAGAGACAGAGACAGAGAGAGAGAGAGACAGACAGAGAGAGAGAGAGAGACAGACAGAGACAGAGACAGAGACAGACAGACAGACAGAGACAGAGACAGGCAAACAGAGAGAGAGAGACAGACAGAGAGAGAGAGACAGACAGACAGAGACAGAGACAGAGACAGACAGAGAGAGAGAGAGAGAGACAGACAGACAGAGACAGAGACAGGCAAACAGAGAGAGAGAGACAGACAGAGAGAGAGAGACAGACAGACAGAGAGACAGAGAGAGAGAGAGACAGACAGAGAGACAGAGACAGACAGACAGACACACAGATGGTATATTGAGGTAAAGGAGGAGTGTTTGTAATTTTGACACGTTTACATAAAACACACAAAGAGTCTCTGGCTACAGATAAAAGTGTGAATACCTGCCGGCCTGTGTGTGTGTGTGTATATGTGTGCGTGTGTGTGTGTGTGTATGTGTGTGTGTGTTCATGCTGAGGAATCCCACAGTGTAATTGCAGCAGCTCTCTATAATTAGTGAGAAGAAAAGACAGTTGATTAGCCTCTTAATGGCCTGCTTTTATTCCTAATTTCCTGTTTCTGACACACACACACACTCACACACACACACACACTCACACACACACACACACACACACAGAGTCATCAGCCACCATCATCACTATGTGCAGGTTTTACATGATGCCTTTGTTCTGCACTGTGAACTCCAGTGGAAGTCAAACAGCTCAGCGTTGGTTTCCTGACTGTTTGGAAGCAGAATCAGGCAGACGACAACAGAAGAACAGAAATAAATCAGATGAAGTCGGGCTCTTTTATGTCAGCTGATTTTCTCGCCGATAAATCGGGTTTCGTAAAGTGTAGTTTTGTCAGAAGGTGGCAGCGTAGGCTTTGTTACACAAGGCTGTAACAAACAGAGCAGCAGAAGAAGAAGAGGTCACAAACAGGAATCCCAGTCACTTCAGTTCCCTGTGGGAGCAGCAGGACTCAGAGAGCCGCCATGAAGTGACGGCGAAGCTGTCAGATTACACTGCGTGATCATGTGATGAAATCGCAGAGAAGCTGTTAGCTTTACGACCCGTTCGAGGCTCGTGAGGGCAGCCGGGGCAGCTCTGCATCACGTTTCCTCCGCCGAACAACACCTCCGAGGCCTCCTCGTCATGTTTTATGGCATCCAGGTGGCCACTTTTACTGTGATTTTTCCAAACACGGGGACACAAAGGACGGCCTCTGGGACAGATGCTTCACCATAAGTAATCACTGCACACACTTCATTTTCTGATCTGTAGGCTTGTTTTGCCTTTTGTTGTGTTGCTGATACTTTGTGACTTTATTTGTTTTAAATGTTATTGTATTTGTGCAGACCCCAGGGACATCAAGTCAACAGAAGTTGTCTCAGGACACTTTCCAATTAGAACAGGTGAAGAACAAACTCTTTCATTTGATTTTTCGTACCAAGAGACCCAACAAAACCGCTTTGTATGAATGATTAATAAAGATAGATCATCGATTCTTAACACCAAAAATCTGAGCTCCCCAAAAGTCCAAACATCTGGACGCCCCCTGGTGGCCAGCAGCAGTACAGCTCATAAGCCCCTCCCTCTCCATGTTAGCAGAAGTAAATGTTTTCTCAAAGATGGTTTCTGTTTTATTAGGCCGCTCTTATCACCTAAAAATCATTCGGCAAGACGTTTGCTCCAGATGCAAAGAGAAGATCGAATGCCTGTCTGCTTTAAACTCCACGGGTCTCAGATTCCTCCACACGAAGACAACAGATGAGTTTTAGCATTCATCAAGTTCAAATGTGATCAAGCAAACACACAAGCACCCTGCAATCATTGCTCTCACGTTGCTTCTGTGTTAGTTGTTATGGCAACAGGCGGCAGCAGCCGGCGCCGACGCCGCTAACAGCAATGCGAAAGTTGGCCAATTACACGAGCGGTGGAGCGTCAGCAAGCGGCTCGGCGCTGAGCAGCAGAGACACACAGAGACACACAGAGACACACAGAGACACACAGAGATGCTGAGGACGTATTAAGATGCTCAGCTGAAGCCCAATTTCCCCCATTAGTTGTTTTCTCTGGGAAAGTGGCTCATTTTAAGTCAAGTTGAGTCTAATTAAAGCTGCAGAGAATCGCCTGCGACAAAGCTGAGAGAAAGTAAAGACGATAAGGAGACGTGTCAGCAAGCGTGTGTGTGTGTGTGTGTGTGTGTGTGTGCACTCTGGCAGTCTATTTCTGTGAGGACCAGTTTGAGTTTTTGCCTGGAGAGTGAGGACATTTCGTCCAGCTCAGTGTTTGTCTTCCCACATCCTGTACCTGTTCTTAGATTTCCTACCTGCCAGGCTGCAGCAGAGGACTCACTCTGATGTGCTGCGGAGCAAAGCAACAACGTACTTATGATTTTCTTCTTTCATATGTACGTGTTGAATTGCAATCCTCTCAGATGGTGGGTAAAAGAAAACCTTATTTTTTCAGTTTTAATACAACAGATAACCAAAGTCTGTTTGATTTCTGGCAGTCAACGTGACATGAATCTGAATGTGGGGCCTCATTATCTTAAGTTTCAAAGATCTTCTTGCTGCAGGAGTAAACTCACGGCTGCGTCCTGCCCTCACAACTCGCACGTCAGCCTCAGAAAACACAAGTCGATCTGTAAACGCGTCTCTTCAGTCGCCATCTGTCCTGTCATGTCTGTATCTGTGTTCATCAGGTACGCAAGACTTCCTGTATCCATGACAGCAGCTGGCTCACTTCTCTCGTCACTGAAATGAAATGAAGCCTCCAGGGTCCACGTTTGATAAGAGCAACCTGAACATATCAGCACTGTGCAGCGAGTGGATCTTCCTCCCCCCTCCCCCGCACTCACCCTGTTGATCAGCTCTCCCACCATGCCGGTCCAGCTGCCGTTGGGTTCAGGGGCTCCGTACAGCCCGTCGTCCACCAGCTTGATCTTGAAGGAGAACTTCAAGATTTCTGCCAGCTCCTTCAGCATGTCCACGCAGAAACCCTCGTACTGGTTGTTACCCTGAAAGTCCTGGTAGTTGGACTTACGCATCACGTACGGGTTTTCCTGTCAGAAGAGAAGTGACAACACACAACAGCTGATCCACAGGAGGAGGAACACCAAACTGTGACATTTCACATGACAACATGCACACATATGACAGATTTTTTTTTTTTACCAATATTGTAGTGACGATTAGCGTCTTGTTAGCCAGCGTCTCTGACACGTTGAGGTCCAGGGAAGTGGAGTTCATAGCCAGTGTGTTGTTGGAGTACCAGATACCAATCTGTCCAAGAAGGAGAGGAGGACAAAGATGAGACTGAAGGGCACAAGTTTAAGATGAATAGAATAGAATCAGCTTTATTGACAGTATATATATTTTTACACACACACACTGAATTCGTCTTCTGCATTTGACCCATCCTTAGCTGAACACACACATGCAACACCTGGCAAATTACATGCAGTGAAACACACACAGGAGCAGTGGGCAGCATCAAGCGCCTGGGGAGCATATTGGGGGGTTAAGTGCCTTGCTCAAGGGCACATCAGCGGGCTAATGAAGGGGGGGAGCATTTTATCGCATTAATCACTCCACCACACCCAAATTTTTCCTGCCCGTCTGGTGGGGGAATCGAACTGTTGACCCTCCGATCACAAGCTGCTTCTCCAACCTCTAGGCCACGGCTGCCCCCATGGGGACCAAAGTTGTTAGACTGAAAAGGCCAGTTTATTCCAACCATCATTCAGAAATGTGGCATTTTGATAACAACACAACAACACAACCTCATCCACTTTAACTCTGATGAAGATTTGCATTGTGGACTGGAGGATCAGTGCTGGGACCCCTGGCCTTTGAGGGAACTGGAGCTGGAGAGTCCAGAACAGAAACAACATAACAGATCAGGAGATATTCCAGCTGATCAGCTTGGCTTACAAGGACACGAGATGTTGGTTAGAATGCGTCTCCTGAGCAGCGACCAATCAGCAGCGCCGAGTGTAGGAGCCATTTTGTTTTGCGTTTGGTGTTTAAGAGTACTGTGGATGTTTATGTTGTGTGTCTGGTCAAGTTACTGGTTTTGGCCCCTAGATGGCAATGATATGCTTGTGTGCACAGGAAGTGGGAAGTCATGGGTCACAGGTAAGGTGGGGTTAAGTAAGGTGGGGTTAAGTAAGGTGTCACAGGGGTGAATTATTTAGTGGAAAGGAGAGCACATGGGGAAAGGACACACAGTTTTTACCGTGACAGTGATTCACAACTTTTTGGATTTCCTTTATTTTTCATAATTGATTCCACCACCAGTAGATATCATCGTTATCAATAAAATCAACCTGTTTTTTGTCACCTGCCATACTCCACGCCTTCAGTAAATGGAAACGGATCTAATCAAAGGCAAGTTGTTTGGGCCTTCTTTTGATTATTGCATTTTTGGACACGCGTTAAAACTTAACCCTCATGACTCATTTTTTGTTTTGATAGCCACCACACTGAGCTTGTTAACTGACAGTTAGTTAGTTAACAAGCTAGTTAACAGTTAACAAGTTAACAGTTAGTTTTTCTGTAAAAACTGTCTGTCTAAATGTCTGGAGGGAATCTGTAACTCCACATTCTGAAAATATGAACAAAAGTTGGGATACTAATTAATCCCTGTGTTGACAGAGCCAAACTTCCAGGAAGTCGTCAGATAAATCTGACAGAGAGCGAAGCAGCACCTGTGACGGTGAAGCTAATGGGCCCGCAGCTTATGGCTTAAAATGTCCAAAATGACAACCGGACGGAGAACGCAAAGTGAACCGTAAGAAAAGGCAGGAAGGTAAGAAAGCAAAGACAATCCTAAAGGTGCGTTCAGAGAGGCGGACAGACGGGGGAAGGAGCTGAACGATCCTCCTGGCCCATTCAGAAGGCTAAATAAGGTCATAAATATGTACAGTGACACGCAAACGTCCACCTGCTGACCTGAGACTGACCCCATCACATCCGCCCTCCTCGCCTGACCTTCTGTTTGTTTGTGTGCTTATTAGCTTAGGACACTGCGGTGCCAGCCGGGGGCCGGGCTGATGAAGAGCAGGGGCCGCTCCCCCCCCGACCCCCATCGGGATGGGAAAATCACGTCTCAGGAGTCCCACCAGTCGTGTCCAGCCTCCACCTTCTGTCTCATCATCCTTTTTCCTTCTTTTGTTGAACTACCAAAAGTCCAACTTTTGTCTGCAAGGACCCCCATGCAGACGCCACTGCTGTCAGGTTTTAGTCTTTCCAAAAGAAAAACATAAAATAAAAAAATAAATCTGACCTTGCAATTTGTTTGTGTCAAGAAATGGTTACACAATTTGTTACGAAATTTAGAAATTGGTTAAAATGTATTAACAGACACAACTCAAAACGAAAATACAACCTGCTGGCTGGAGGGAACAAAGAGATTCTGTCCTGGATGGAGTCAGTGAGTTCAGGTGTGTTAAAGTCATCATATAAATCCTGTTCGTTCGTAGGATGCACTTAACCCCACCTGACCCGCTGACCTCAGCTGACCTCTGACCTTGTAATGTTCACCCGAGGTCATAAAGCAGCACTGGACCCACACGGGTAAAGTCTGTTTGTATTGACTGTATTGACGGATGGTCTGTCAACCAAATGTTTTTAACATGATGTGCTGTCATTCTGTCCAGTAAATCACTTTACAGAAGTTATTCCTGCCTCTTGAGTTTACTGACCTACGACTGTCCACAGGGGAAAAGAAGATAAATAACAATTACAGATTATGCAGATTTGGGGGGAATTCGCGGCCTTTCAGACTGTGATGCGTTCAGGTGTCGCAGCTGAACGCTGACTGAGCCTGCCTCCCACTTTGACCTCTGACCTCTTTATGGCCCCCGGGATGTTTCTCCAGGATCTTCAGGGTGTAATTGGTCCTCTGGCCTTTGCTGTTGAACTCGATGTGACCCGTCAGGCCGTCGTACTCCACCTGAGCAGAGAGAGACACCGAGAGGACCCAGTTAGCTTCAGTGCTAATCCTGGGCTCTGAACATTTTCACAAACTGTTTGCACACCTGGATTAACGTCGTGGTCTCTAAACACATCATGAATTATAGAAGTAAAGCATCAGAGTGGCTGACCCCCTGCAGAGCACAGAACATGTTTGCAGCAGCTGAATCACAAGCTTCAATGATTATTGATCCAGAATGGAAAAGGAAGCAGAGCAGGCAGACAGTTCATCAGATCAGTGACAGAGCTGCAAGAGAGTGTGTGAGTGTGTGTGAGTGTGTGTTTGCAATGTGCAAATAAGTGTGAAGCTTGTGTTATACATGTGCAGTCAAGTGTGCACATGTTTATGTGAGTAATGTGCAATCGAGTGCATGTACAGTGTGAGTGTGTGTGTGAGTGTGTGTGAGTGTGTGTGTGTGTGTCTGCATAACTCAAGATGAATTACACCCAAAAAACTCTGTGGCAAGAGAGACAGTGAAAGATGTCTCAGCCTGCTGCCAAAAACAGTGTAGAGATGATGAAGTGATGCACTGAGAGCAACAAAAACAATATGGAGGGAGGGGTGGGGGCGGGGGGAGGAGGGGGGAGGAGGGGGAGGGGACATCCTCAGAGGACAGAAGAAACACGAAGTGGCAGACAGACAGAAACAGGCAACGAGGAAAACAAGAATAAATTAAAACAACATGGAAATGAAAGAGAGAAGAGGGAAGGAGAGAAGAAGGAAGGAGAGAGAAGGAGAGAAGAAGGCAGGAGGGAAGGAGAGAAGAAGGAAGGAGAGAAGAGGGAAGGAGAGAAGAGGGAAGGAATGAGAGAAAGATGCCAGAGGAAACAAACTCTTACAGACAATAAAAGCGCTCTGTCGTTCTTTCTTTTTCTCAGGACTTCCTTTCCCTCCTTTAAAAATCACCAAAGTGCCCACAGTGAATCGTGCCAACAGGACGACACGGTTTGCGTTCTGAATCAGAAGTGATCAACAGGAAGCATGTGACCTGAAGTCCTGTAAGACCTGCTTCACACTGACCCTCAGACATCCTGGATGTTTCCCTGCCTCTCAGCTGACCAATCAGAGCAGCCCGCTGAGAGGACCACAGCGGTTTTATTCCAGTGAAAGCTGCTGTATGCCAAAGATGTTTCATTTTTACTGGTTACACATGAAAACATCTTCTCGGCTCTGAGAAAGGTTGAAAATATAACATGCAGATGGTTCACATTTCATGATACAACTCAAACTGTGATGAATGATGTCATTTGGCGCTGGAGGCGTCCTGTCAACGCTTTCACAGACATCTTTTTAAACTGGAGGTCGGCGGGGAAATCAGCCAGCTGGACAACAAGGCTGACTCACCGCACCTCATCTGTGTGTGTGTGTGAGTGTGTGTGTGTGTGTGTGCTCACCATGCGTAGGTAGTTCATGAGGCTGGTTCCATGCTGCCAGATGAGCGGGGAGGTGCAGCTCAGCGGCTTCACTCCGATCTCCTGACTGCGGTTCAGCTCCCGCACGGCGCTCACCACCACGTGAACCGCGTCGAACATCAGGGCCGACGACAGCTGGAGCGGCAGACAGCACCATAAACCAAACTGGATTCACTGCTATCGGGTGTAGCTGACCAAAGCCGCCCAACTGAACCCCCCCATTAACCGACAACTTGTGCCGGGAAAAGTCGTGCTCGCTTCGTACGCCTCCTGGTTGGTGTGTGACTGGGAATGTGGCTGATCGTGTGTGTTGTCCCCCAAGTCACCGTTTCTTCCTCTTCTGAAGCTGCTACCATCTTCCATTGTGTTCCTACTGAATTGTCCCTAAACTAAAAATCCGTTCGGTTTCATTAGATCTTATTTAACGAAGCCAGCTGCTGGGAACGCGTACTGACACTGAGCCTCAGGAAATGTGCCACAGAACCAAAGCTAGCAGCTGAAGGAGTCTGAAAGGCTGCAGAGCTGCAGAGCGGCTGATTACTCACACAAACTCTGAGTCCTGCACGGACACCAGAGAAGATGTTTGCATGCTGTGTTTATGGTCCTACGGGCGACGACGTCGGGGAACGAGAGCAGGGAAAAGAGGGCGAAGCTCTGCTGCTATCGGCGGCGTGCGGCTCGTACGGCTCAGAGATCCTATCGGAGTGTGACGTTCTGGTCTGTTTGGTCAGTTGTCAGTCAAAGCAACCCTCTGAGGGAATCGGACGAGCTGCACAGCCTGCCGACGCCTGATAAAAAAGATGGATGTATGACTGAGCGCGATTGGATTTCTCTCTTCTCTAGCTGATAGTTTCAGGGCTGACGATAACTAATTACAGTTTGAAGACAGGAAGATGGAGGAGGGAAGATAGAGACGGAAAGAGTGGAAAATAATTGGCAGCTCTCACAAATCTGTTTGGTCCTGCAGCTGCTGGTTCACACAGCAGCTAACATCCTGTCACTCCAGGAAACATCAGGCCGTTATGCAATGCGTCAAGATTCGGTGCTCACGTTTAGTGTTTCAGATCAGAAATTTGCAACTTAAACAGTTCAGTTTTATCAACTGAAATCAGTTCAAGTCAGACAGACGTCTTGGATAAAAACTGAAAAGTCAAGTTAAACACCACAGTCTGCCTTCCAGATGGATCTTGACCTAAAATCATACAAACATATCCGACGCTGTTGCTAGGAGACGGCTCAGCCTATACACAGCAGGAAGTGAGCTGAAGGACTGAGACTCACGTTGGGGGAATAAGCTCAGAGGACACCACGACTGTGACCTGAATAGTTTCCTCTGGTTCATACTGTTAATGATCCTTAAACATGAAATCAGTTCGGGGTGGAGGAGGCCTGAAGACAGAAAAAGTTTGATCAATTTTCGTGATGACGATAAAAATGTGAAATGAGACCAGACTCAGGACGAAGGGCTTCAAATGTTTTGTTGTGGGCCAAGCAGTTTCAGACTGAAGCTCCCCATCTGATCATCACTTAATGACCATAATCATCACAATCATAAAATCATCACAATCAAAATGAGCACACGAGCTCCTTCAAGCACCTTAAGTGAATAAATATGAGTAATAAACCCCTGGGGAGATGTTCTCTGCTGTGATAATGGCGTCTTCTGTTACTGAGACAAACACTATCGTCTTTCCTGCAGTTTTTATCAGTGCGGTCTGCTCAGGTGTTATTGCCTCTGCTCATGTCAGAGCTGCAAACGAGACAAAGCACTCAGAGGAGACTGATTTGTCCTGATGGGCCTGATTCATTATGGAGGAGAAGGATGGAGAGTGCTGAAAAGGAGTGCAGAACAACATGAGACCTGAGAGTGCACCTGAAGTGCCCTTGAGCAAGACTGCACTGATGTTAAGTTTAGTTATTGAGTTTTTCATGTTATCTCAAGATCATAACTCGTACAGATCAGAATTTAATGTGCTCTCGTGCTCTTTCCTTCAATTTGGAGTTTTTTAACTTTTTCTTATGAAATTGCAAACCAAGCTCTAGAACATTTCAGAAACTCCAGCTGCTCTCAGGTAGAGAAGACGTTTTCATCCCAAACTAAACTGTAGAGAATCAGAATCAGAACATCAGTGTGAACGTCTCTCACCGCCGGTCCTGGATACGGGCTGACGTCACAGCCTTCCCTCCACGACAGGTTGAGGCTCCTGATGAACTCCAGGTAGAAGGAATGACTGTTGTTCAGCATGGAGAAGCCCACAATGTTGGACTGATCGTCCACCACGTCGTCCAGCCGAAGCAGAGGAAAGTCCTGAACACAGACAGACAGACAGACGGGGGGAAAAAGGGAAGAGAAGTCACATGTTGTCTGTCCTATGTGACGCCCGAGATGCAGAAACAACAACCATTTAAGATCACAGTGAGGAGAAAGTCACAGGAGCGCAGGACGAGGAGGGACAAATCAAACGAAAGGCTTAACCGGGGGTTTCTTTGCCAGGTTGCACAACGTCAAGTTCAGTGTTTAAATTCAGAGCAGGCTAGCAGAGAGGAAAAAGTAAGATGGCCATCAAACGCTGAGGAAGATCAAAGAACTTCAAATAGTCCTTGAAGGCGAGTCGGCGTCACACTGATCTCTGCTGCTGAAACAAACCAGGACTGAAGTGTCGCTCGGCCCTCAGAGGGTTTGTGTTCGCTCTGGACACACGCTGACAACGAAACATTTAGCCTGGCCTGTGCAGAGCAGAGACTCCAGGCCTTGAGACTCCAGGCTTAGAGACCCCAGGCTTAGAGACTCCAGGCCTTGAGACTCCAGGCTTAGAGACCCCAGGCTTAGAGACCCCAGGCTTAAAGAATCCAAGCCTTGAGACTCCAGGCCTTGAGACTCCAGGCTTAGAGACTCCGGTTTGCCTCCACACACCGAAGACCGACTGAAACCAAACACTCCAACTTCAGCTGAAGCTGCGCTCCAATTGTGTCATGAAACTTAGGACAAAGTGAAAAATGTCCTGTCTGTATTTGTCTTTCAAAAATCAGGACACTCCTGACTGTTTATGTACAATTACATGATGAGCCTTTACTAACAACCAATCACTAGAGACAAACGAACCCGTCTGACTCGTTTTAAGTCCACGCTGATCCGCTGGGGTTTAAAAGTGGAGTCAAACTATGAATTCCTGGGATATCGACATGCTGTCCATGGAAGTGTGTCTCGTCCACAGTGATGGCCGTTGTTGTTGTTGTTTCTCCTCTTTGGCTCCAGCTTGGCGACGCTCGGCCACAGCAGATAGGCCAGGTGTGCTCAGTCCCGCTGTCTGATTGGACTGTGAGTCACCTGACCGACCTCTCGCTCTCCAGTCTGTTGAGCCTGTCCGGTGGAAAGACCCCAATTGTTTTGATCTTTTTGATAATTCTTTGACAAATTTTCCTGAAGATGACAGCAGAGAAAAGGTCAGTGAATCGATCCAGCCAACATCACAGAAATCCGACAGCCACATCCTTCATTTCTATTTCTGTCTTTGTATGTTTTCTCATTTATTGGTTTACTGGTTTATCTGTTCATCTCCTCTGCGCTTTACAGTCCGTCCTCTGGCTGCTTTGGTGGCGTATTTGTCTCACTCTGATGGTTCGTGTTTTTATGTTTATGCTGTTGATTCTTTTCCCTTTTGATTTGGGAAGAACAAAAATAGAAATCCAGCCAGCAGTCGGGCGGGCGAACTGTCATCATCATCGTTTGGCTGCATCTCCAGCAGGGTTAAAAATATTCTGGCACAGAAACTATCGAGTCTGCAGAAAAACTGCTGGCTGGAGGATTGCTGTTTTTTTTTCATTCCCCATCGAGGTCCAAAGCATCCAGGAAGCATTCAGACCGGAGAGCCTTTTGTGTCCAGCTGTTTAGCCTGACTGCTAACCTGTGTGTCAGGTTAAGTTCTTCACGTCGCCGCTGCTGTCGTCGTTCTTCTTGTTGTTGCTCGTGTGGCTGCCAGTCGCCAAATCAATTTCAGTTACAGCCAAGTACAGCATCAGCCCGCGAGCCTGCCAGGCGTGACAAAGAGCTGTTGGCTGGAGGAGTCACGACGACGAGGCCAGCGATGCTGAGGGAGGAAACACTGCGACAGCCTACCAGAAGGACACCGAGATGCTGTGACTGCAATACATTTTGCTTTCCAGCTGCCAGCGATGGCGGCGCCGCCGCCACAAGGTCTCTGAAGACGGGATGAGACGGGTCCTCTGTCGCAGACTTCAAAAGGCAATGAGTCAGATTCAGGTTCTCACCGAGGAGAACAGGGCCATCGTTTATCTGCAGGGGTTTGATGAGGATATTGATCGGCACCTGTGACTCACTGATTACTTCATCCAGACTCTGGCTTCTCACACTCATTTTGTCAGATTCATGACTCGAGTATCTCACTCAGATTTTATACACTTTTTACAAAGTGGTGGAAAGTAAGTTCAATTCTGAGGTACTTTACTTGAGTATTTCCAATTGACACTACTTCATCAGCGGTAAAACTTACTCTTCACTGGATTTATTTGACACCTTTACTTACTAGTTATGACTACCAGATTCAGATGATTAATTTGGAATTACATTACAACATTAATGCAGCAATAATTATAATCTATCAGTGCAGTATATATGATACATGAAGCATACGCTGATGCTAATGCTTCTGTGGCAGGACTTTCAATAGTTATACTAAATATTTATATTGGGGTCTTGGGACCCCTTAATGTCTGCCAGAGTGTTGCCTTGTCTGTAGCCACAGAGGAAGTGAACACAAGCTGCTGGTGTAAACAGGCCTATGACAGGCCACGCTCGCACTGCAACAGTATACTGAATGGTGACCGTGTTTTCAGTCCTGTCACGTGTCAACACGCAGCATCTCGTTTCTGAGCGTCGACCTCCAGGAGAGCAGCAGCCTTATCACACCAGCTCCAGGGGTTGACCCATCCTGGCCTCCGTACCTGTGACGCCACATGATGGCACTCAGCTCTTAGTGTGTATCATCTTCATTTAGAGCATCAGCTAAACACGAAGAAGAGCCAAAGTCCTGGACACTTTAAAATGTGCAAACGTCGGTGAACTCGTCAAGGTCAGCAGAGCTTGTTTCAGTTAAAGGGAGGTCAGAGCTGCGACGGTGTGGGCGGGGGGGGGGAGAGGGGGAGAGAGGAGGGGGGGAGGAGGGGGCAGGAGAGGGGAGGAGGAATCATTTTACTTTTGGTTTCTGTCCAAAGGTTCTGCTGGAGAACAGCAGTTTCGCCCTTGGGAACGGCTTAGTTAACGTCTGCAACACGACGGCGTTTACAGACAAGTTATTATCCACGCAAAGTGTCTTCGAACAAGGGACAGACAGCGAAATTATAATGATGACAAACTGTGCTGAGGACAGCATTCATCTCTGAAGGGAGGAGGGGAGGAGGAAGAGGTGAAGGGAGGGCGAGAGGAGGAGGAGGAGGAAGGAAGGAATAGAAAGGTAGATATGGAGGAGATTCAGCAAAGAACAGGAAGTCAGAAGAGGAGGAGATTTACTTAAAGAAAGTAAAAGGAAAAAGGAAATGAAGAAAGAAGAGTTCAAGAATGAAAGAAAAGAGAGAAAAAGAATCGAAAGAGAGTCAAAATGACCAGAATGACAATTAGAGGAAAGAGGAAAAGAGTGGATGAGGAGTGTAGGAAATAAAAAAGGACATGTTGAGGAAATGAAAGAAAAAGAATTGAAGGAAAGACAAAATGAAGGGCAGAACATAAAGGAAGAGAGTGTTGAAGAAAGGACGGTGGGGGGTTTAATGGCAAAAGAAAAGAAACGAAGGAAAACAACTGGGACGGTTGGATCTCTGGGACAAATAAAAGGAGGAGGAGGAGTGTCTGATGAAGCTCTTACCATCGTGGTGAGGATGTACTTGTAGAAGGCCGACGTCATCCCCAGCTCGTTGGCCTGCAGCTCACCAGAAGAGGAGGAGGAGGAGAAGAAGAAGAAACTAATGTGAGCACAAACAGGAAGTCCCACTCGCTCAGCCCTGCTCACCGTTTCTCTGCTTTCAAACAGCTTGCCTGGAGGACTTTGGGCAGGTGAAGAGAAGAAGGAGGAGGAGAGCTGAAAGAAGCTCAGGTGAACCAACATCTACAAACAATGTAATTGTTTGTAATAAAAATAAATTTAAAGTGGGTTTCTGCAGACCGGACGTCTTTCAGCTTCGTCTTTTCACCTGCCACCTCAACACTCGGAGCTGACTGAGAGCAGCTGACGGCTCCAGACCTTCTCTAGAAAGGCAGGTTTTCCCACAGAAGGCAGTGCAGTAGCAGATGCAGTCGAGTCCAGTACTGAGCGAGGCCACGTCACCCCGCGTGTGTGGCCAACGCTCGCTAGCCACAGCCAACCCCAGCAGTGAGTTAGCTTCACGTTGGATTTGACTGTTTCTGTTTCTGCTTCAGAACCTGACAGATCGACTCTCACAGGACAAACTGGGATTTGAACTGGCAACCTCACAGCAAAGAGCTTCAGATTGTTATTAATCCATTAGCCTTCCTCACTCTGCTGAGCTTTGTGATGGAGTCACTTTGTATTCAGAACTCCTCAGACCTCCATGGTGAGCGGGCACAGAGTGAAATTACAACCTGCCCGAGGCTGGTGGATTTGGTTTGGGGCTGTAAGGAGTCGTTTGGCAGAAAACTAAGCCGTGTCCGAAGGGCCTGTTCTACTCTGTAAACACCACAGAGGAAGAAACAGAATGAAGATGTTTCAGACAGACAGAGCAGCAAGTGGTTTCATAAGAGTTTTCTGAAGCTGTTGGAGGAGGTCAGCATAAAAGTTCGAGCTTTAGCAAAGTCTACTCGACTAACATCCCACTGCCGGCTCCGTAACCCGGAACTCCACTTCCCAATACACTTTGAGACATGGAGTGTCCATGGAGTCCGGCGGCGGCCTCGCAGACCCTACAAAAAGACATGCCTGCTGCTACACAACGGTACGGTGGCTGAAGAGGACCACTGACCACAGCAGATGGTCCATCCATAAGTACTGTACTACTTTGGTCGTGACATTCATACACTTTGTGCAGTAAATCATGTGAAAGTAAAACTCCTCCCGACCTTCCTGAGGATGTGGTAGGAGATGGAGGCGTTGGCGTCGATGATGATGGTGGCCACTTTGTCGTCACGGATCTCCTTCAACAGCGGCGTGGGGTCCAGGCTGTCGTCCAGCATTCGCACAGACAGCGTCTCCCTGGAGATGAGAAAGCGGTGGACCAGCTCCTCCAATCGCAGCAGGCCTGAGGGGCGGAGTCAGAGTTCAGCAAGTGGAGCACATCTCATAAAACACATCAACACACGTGTCAGCCTTCTCCAAAACGTGGGCTGCTGCGACGCTATTGGACAGAAAGGCTTCAGGGACTGGTGGACTCATCAGGGACAAATAACTGCTCTGAAATCCTCCAGCTGCAGGAAACAAGACGAGGAGAAGTGATCACGTCCATTAACTTCCCTCACAGAGAGTCAATCTGGACTTGAAAAGTCTGGACTCACTGGTTTTTGGAGAGGATTTGAGAGCGTTGAGCGTGACCACACTCTTTACTGAGTCCAGAAAATACATTTAGAGGAGTTCACAAACACATGAAATTTGGTTGTTAAAATATTTCCTGACTAACGTTTGGAAAACGCTGCTGCTCGGGCACCTGGTTTAACATTCAGAGCCACTCGTCTGTGCGTGACCGATGCCGCAGGCGTGTCTGGACTAATCGCCACCATAAAGCGTTCATCACGCCGCAACGGGGTTTAACTGGCTGACAGCACTGTTTACGACAACAATACAGGCAGTTAACAGGACGAGGATACAAACACAGACTGAGACTTTGCTGCAGGAGCAGTTAGAACTACGAGCCGGGGCAGCCCAGTCGGGTGGAACAACAGGAGAGAGAGAGAGAGAGGGACTGAGAGAGAGAGAGAGAGAGAGAGACTGAGAGAGAGAGAGAGAGACTGAGAGAGAGAGAGAGACTGAGAGAGAGAGAGAGAGAGAGAGAGAGAGAGAGAGAGAGACTGAGAGAGAGAGACTGAGAGAGAGAGAGAGAGACTGAGAGAGAGAGAGACTGAGAGAGAGAGAGAGAGAGAGACTGAGAGAGAGAGAGAGAGACTGAGAGAGAGAGACTGAGAGAGAGAGAGAGAGACTGAGAGAGAGAGAGAGAGAGAGAGAGACTGAGAGAGAGAGAGAGAGAGACTGAGAGAGAGAGAGACTGAGAGAGAGAGAGAGAGAGACTGAGAGAGAGAGAGAGAGAGAGAGACTGAGAGAGAGAGAGAGAGAGACTGAGAGAGAGAGAGAGAGAGAGACTGAGAGAGAGAGAGACTGAGAGAGAGAGAGACTGAGAGAGAGAGAGAGAGACTGAGAGAGAGAGACTGAGAGAGAGAGAGAGAGACTGAGAGAGAGAGACTGAGAGAGAGAGAGAGAGACTGAGAGAGAGAGAGAGAGAGAGAGACTGAGAGAGAGAGAGAGAGAGACTGAGAGAGAGAGAGAGAGAGACTGATGAGAAGAGAAGGAGGAGGAGAAGGACACAAAGGCTCCACCAGCTTTTGAAACTACAGCTGATTGATTAGTGAACAAGTTAAACTCTGATGTGTGAATTTGCAGCTCTTTTATGTTTAAATGTTTTTATCTACAGCGCATAGACAAAAGTATCCAGACACACCTCTTTGTTCCTCAGGGTTTGGGCCCCTGACTTCCAGTGAAGGGAAATCTTAATGCTTCAGCACACCAAGACATTTTGGACAATGCTATGCTGCAATGTAATGGTCAGGTGTCCCAATACATTTGTCTATATAGTGTATGTGAAGGAAAACACAAAATTCAGGTGCCAGGTTAAAATATAAGGAAGAAGTTTGTCAAAATAAAAGCCGTCTGCTATTTCACATGATCATCTCAAAATGACATTAATTTACATCCTTCCTTCTGGTCTTTCAGGACAAAAACTAAACTTTTCAGAGCAGTTATTTGACACCATCTGCTTCTGAAACTTAAGAACAAACAAACAAACAGAAAAACCCTCAGCACATTCAACACTTCCTGAAGCACAGCATCGGAGCGGCGTCGAGCGACCGACCATCCGGAGGCAAAACGTGGGTTCAGCCTGGCTCACTCACACTCTGCTTTGGCGCAGACGAGGCTGGCCGTCGGGTAGCCGAAGGAGCGCAGGATGGACCCGATGGCCAGGCTCAGGTCCTCGTTGCTGGGGTAAAGCGTCACCGAGGCGAAGCGAAGGTACGGCAGCTTCGGGGTTTCCTCCGGACCGATCTTCACGTGAGGGATCTGAGGGAAGGAGGGAGGAAGGTTAACAGGAAGGAAACCAGAAGGAAAGCTGCAAGGGTTCACTTCATGTCACAGATCCAAGTGACAATAAGGAGGAGGAAGGTGAAGCAGGAAGAACAGGGAGGGAAAGGAAAGAACACGTACGTCTTACATGACATTATGTCAGTACATTTCATTTCAGTACATTAAAAAGCTTTCTTAGGTTTATTCTTTGTGTTGCACGTCCAGCGCTTTTAATTTCTTTAGTTGTCTCAGTATTGTCACTGCGTTCATGTTTCATGTTTTATATGTGTGTTTTCATGCAAAAAGAATTTCCTCTCATGGGACAACAAAGATCAGAACTGAGCTGCGAAGAGAAAGAAAATGTTGAAAAAGCAAAAGAGAAGTGATGAGATGAAGGGAGCAAATACTCTGTAAAAGTCATCAAACCACT
>NC_058509.1:819475-849475 GCF_020382885.2 Scatophagus argus
TCTACAGATCAGATCTTTGAGTCAGATCAACTCAGAGATTTAAGCTTTGAACCCAAGTTAATCATCTGATTCCTGTAAGGAGGTTGAATCTGATTATAATCAATGACCATAAGGGGAGGGTGGATCCCTGTCAATCAATCAATCACTCAGGGGCCACAGTTCTTGGTGGGTGAAGTTAATCTGCAGGACGTTTACAGCAGAGACACGTGGACATTTTTACTGTCTCTTTGTTAAAACATTCAGTGGCTGACTGTCACCTTCCCATGTTGCTGTTTTCTTCTACTTGCTTCATCATCGTCCTCCTCATCTTCATAACTGCAGTGACGTTCTGGTTGCTGCTGTGTTTTTGAAGGTGGTGGAAGAGGAGGCGATCAGTTCGGGGGGCAACAAGCAAATCATCAATAAGGAGTGGCTGCCACGTGTCTGGTTGTGTTTCTACTGGACGACCACGTCTTGGAACGGAAACGACAGAGCAGGTCGACTGTCTGAGGACGCGACAGCGGGAGTACCAGACCTTCGTCATCATTCGGTTAATGTTTAGGCTTAGGCTGGATTTCGTTAGGGTCGGTTAGGGTTAAAACAAACACTTTGGTTACATGAAGTTAAACTACGTCAAAAATGACTTTTAGTTCCAACCAAAGTCCTACTTACTGGTGTCGGTGGTGGTGTACTGGGAGTCGTTCTGCAGCTCGTAGACGTCCACCTCCACCCTCGCCTGGGAGGAGCCCTCCATCAGACTGTTGATGTTCTCCCTCGCCAGGGCCAGCGCCAGACGCTCACCACGACCACACACTGACTGATCGTCCAAAATGGCTGCTGGAGAGGGAAAGGTTGAGAAATGAAGATGTGGAACAAGTTCTGATCTGGCAGACGTCAGATGGAGCTCAAGCTTACTTTAGACCCTCAGAATGTGTTAGGTCCTTATCGAGGCCATGACCCAACACGTCCTCGTACACATAAACAACACAACGCGTACGACCGTCAGGGCGTACCGGCGACAGGCGCACAGGAAATAACGCTTGGTTACTGTGAAACGGTCGCGGTTTGGGAGGATTTAGGTCAGGGTTTAAAGAAGCTTGTGAGCTGTGTGTGTCCCATTATGGGTGCAAGTTATGTACGTGTCATAAATTACGTACGTTACACAAGTTAAATTAAGTCAATGATGACCCTATGCAGTCGTAACTTTGATGACCAATAGTAAAGAGAAGTAAATATGGGTCGTAATGCTCGCTGTATAATAAAACTAGACCCAAAGACAGAGGAAATGGCACATTGCTCATTGCAGGGGAGGAAGACCATCATGTCCAGCTCTCGGTGATTCGATTCAATTTATTTGTGTAGCACCACATCACAACAAAAGTTATCTCATGACGCTTTCCATTTGGAGCAGTTAGACCAAAACTCAGTGGTGACAGCGGTGAGGAAAGGAGCAGGTGAGCTGAATAAGTGAAGGGCCACTGACCCGACCACTGAGGGGTCCTGAACGAGTCCCTGAAGCCCAGCTGCTGCAGTCCAACCCAACAGCTTTCAGGTGTCAGCGGGTGTGAACAGAGCATTTCTGCTGCTGTACAGTTCAGAGTTATGTAGCTTAAAGTACGTCTGTTTGTTTTCCCTCTACATGCATGAACATATTTTTAACTCTGTGAGGATAAAGTTTTTCAGTGTTTGAACACAAACCAAACCCTGCAGAATGCAGCCCTTCTCTCTTTGTCTTCTAAGGTATTCCAGTTCTCCTATCAGCCATTTTCCCATGGTTATTTCAGGGCCAACAGGAAACTTCTCATTGAACCCACTTGACACCCTTTGCTGCATTAACGTTTTCTACAGCTACAAAACTTTGACAGCCAATGGGCTATTCATACACTCCGCCTCCTCACGGTGACGGGCTTCTCAGATGCCATTGGTTCTCACTTCCATACTAACATGCATCCACAACAGTTTCATTGCTCTGATGGTATTCGTGGACAAAAGAAAACTTTTTAGGATGCAGTTTTTGGGAGGTAAGTGAACCCGTCTGAATTCTAAGCACTGGTGGAAATGTTAGCTCCCACATTCTGTGCATGTTCTGATTCGTAAGCCTTTCACACAGAAAACACTGACACCATTTCTACCTGCTATCATGTCGCCATTAGAGACTCAATGAATGAATAAGCTCACACCTTTGTCCTGCGCTGATGGCAGCTGTTACACTCTTACTGAAAACTCATACTCACACTCATTTTCACACTGTTGTACTGCTGCTTTTACTCGAGTAAAGGAGGATCTGAGGGCGTCCAACAGAGGTTTCTGGACGAGTGTCGTGTCTCTTTAAAGTGTTTCTTCTTCATCCTGAAAACACAGCAGGGCTCAGGAGTAAACACCAAGTGCGAATACAGAAAGGTTTCATCCAAATTTTAGTAATCCAGACGCCAACTGCGTCCTACTGCAGGTGGAAGTAGGACAGTCGTGATTGTCTCTCAGCCAGGTGAGATACAACCTGTGCAGAGTGTGAGTTAGAACATCTCTGTCTGGTGATGCTCAAAGCAGCTGCAGCAAATAAAAAACAACCCGTCATCATCTTCTATTTCCTCCTACTAGTAAAGTAAAGAAACCTGGTGGCTGCACAGAAACACCTGCCATCTTTATTTTTGTCGCCGACGCCCCGCTGGCTCACGTGCTTTGCTTAAAAATGCGAGCGTCTCTTAGCGGGCGGAATTCAAAGAATGCACACAAACAGCAGATGGAGACGCAGGAGAGAACAGTCAGGTCGTTGGTCATATGGAAAGTGCATCCAGACAAAGAGCACACTTTAACATGAGGAGGTGAATGATGTCTGCTGCTGAAACCTGACCTGAGCGCCAGAGGAGAAAAGCATCTCTTCTCTTGTTTAATCACAGAGGACGAAGGAGAAAGCCACAATGTCAGGCTTGATTAAGAGCCTGTAATTTTACCCTGTAAGTTATTCTTCCCCATTTCTCTGTTTCAGTGGACAGTGAAGGCAACACCGCAGAGCTAAAACACTGAACAACACGACTGAAAATCAGAGTGAGTATGCTGCTGAGACTCGGTAACAAGCAGAAAGTCTGCCGCTGCTGCTGCCAGGGTTTGCTCTGGATTTGATTTGTGTTTCTTAAATAATTAACGCCTCCCGGGGCGAACTAGGAGGCGATTCATCGTGTCCTTCCTCAAAAGACTGTTGAGGGTATTTGCAGTTTAGGAAAACACAAAGAGAACCAGATGGTCTCAGTTAAGTGACGCTCGCTGAGCTCTCAGGGTGTGGCAGTCCTCGTCAGGAATAAAACTACAAAGAGGACCAAAGCACAAGATGCAGAGAGTTTAAAAGACACCTGAGGACCTGCACCTGAGACCTTCACGATGCACCCACAGTGTCTCCTGAGAACTATGGCTGCTTTTCTGTGTTTTAGAGCCTCATCAGAGAAACTTCCTGAAAGCCTATCTTATCTCAGGATAGGAATTTAGCTGTAACAGAATCATCATAACTGAAAGATGTATTTTGAGAACAGTGAAGACGGGAAACAACATGAACACTGACTGAAAGGCTTCTCAAACTGTTAGAGAAGCTAACACTGATGTTAGCCTGTTAGCTTTTAATTTCCCTGACCAGGTATTAGTGCATTTATGTCCTGTCTTCTGCTGACTTGTCAAGGCTAAACTTGGATGCCCGTCTTTACTTGTCCATTATAACAAGCTGGCCAAGCCAGGGTTCACTGTTCTAGTTAGGATTTTATGAGGTCTGAGAGGGGACACAGCCAAGAGAGTTTAGGAAGACAGGATTAAATCTGTCTTTGAAACTTAAAACTGAAAGCAGTTAGGATATTTTTCTGTAAAGAGGCCACAGGATGCTGTCAGCTGCACGAGTCTTACTGCTGCACTCAAACGTGTTTGTTTTCAAGCAAATACCTCACAAAAAAATCTGTTTTTTTCCTGACCTCCAGTGTCCCACTGTGCTACAGTGATGCACAGGTGACATCAGTGGTGGGTGTGGCTACAGGTGCAACAGAGCCCGCCTTTGAGGGTTGCGCTACATTGCCCAGCTGTTCACGTGATTGTGTCCACCCTCTGCACTGATGTAATGTCTTATTGTGCTGGAAATCAAGAGAACCTGAAATTAATCTTTGTCAACGTGCCAATACTTCATCCTCTGACAGGATTACAAATCAAGTGCATAAATATTGTAGTGAAGGATTTTAACGATTCAGCGGCATCAGTGTTCTGCAGCTGCTGCTGAAAACCTCCATGAATTATTTCAGCCTGGGCCCTCAGTCATTCTGAAGGATTCATTAGCTGAAGTTCATCAATAAATATCTCTGAAGTACAGAGGAGCCAGTGTGTAAAAGGTAGTTTGTCACCACAGGTCGGCTCTAACATTCATCCTTTAAAAATTAGCTTGAAATACATTTTTCCAATCTGCAGCATAAATCATTTTATAAGCGAAGGCTGAAAAGTGTCTCGTTTTGGGGGAAAAAGCCGAACTGAACATCAGTTTCACGTTCCCTGCTGTCCAACCTGTGGGCGTGTAAAAGCCGCTGACTCGATGTCAAAGGCCAGAAGCATTACAGGACGTGCACAGCAAACAGAAATAAGCAGAACGACATGATGAAAACAGTCATGGGAAGTGCAGAAAACACTCGGATGGAGGCAGAGAGACACAAGCCACCAGAGAAATGAGAAGTAAACAAATCCTGTGTTGGAGAAAAGCTTTTAACAAACACGGCCTGCAGCTTCACGCTAACAAAATATCTCCGCTAAACGACTCTCAAACTACAACTGCAGGGTTTGCCACTGATACAATATGGATATGAATGGTTTAACTGTTTGGGAAGAAAATATGTATTATATCTGCACTCGAAACCGAAACTGCAGTTTGATTTTAAAACAAAAAACTGCACAATCAGCAGTTTGAAGTTGCTGATAACGTTAAAACGTCTCATCACTTTCACCTTCACTTGGCCATGTTAGCATGCTAACCCGAATATTTGACCAATAAGTCATATTTTTAACCTGATGACATCACTAGATAATTTTGTCCTGTGGGGAACATGAATGCCCAGATTTGAAGTGAGCCTAAAACCTCTACAGGACTGGAACTCAGAAAGTGGCCTCTCCATGTGAACCAGACTTTCTGAGGACCAACACGTCCATCAGAAACATGGACACACTTGTGTGCAGAGGAGTCTTGTTCGCCTGTGAAAGCACACAAACCACCGGAGGATTGCGGCGCTGGGATTCCAGCCTCAGGCCGATGGGCGACTTCTTGTTTTAACTCTCCGCTTTGTCTTGTCTGGTTGAATCTATGGACCCACCTGCTGCCCCCAGAGTCCAGACTTCCACACTCATATCAGAGAATGTCAAGCGCATGAAGCTCAGAGGTGGGAAGTGACAAGAAAGCCTGTTAGCCATGTATGCCACCCCCGGGAGTGAAATAAAGTCTGCACAGCTCCAGCTGCCTTGATAAAAGGAGTTTTATCATCGTGTCTCAGGTTAAGTCCAGAATCAAAAGGCACAGCAGCTCCTACAACCACTTCAGCACATGAATACAAGATGACGCTTCTTCACCGGCGGGCAGGAGGAACCAGGGAGTCTCACCACCAGGGTGAAGAGCCAAGCGGAAGCAGCAGAACTTGGTACTGAATTTGAACGGAGCTTGTTTTACAGCTCGGAGTTGGTAATCAGGGCCATCAGGAGGTAATTCAGAGGCAACACACAGGAAACAGCGCGGGAAGCTGCGAGCGCTCGCCTCGGCATCTGAGCCGAGTGGAAGCGAATGCAACACGACACCAGCAGCATCAGCTGCAAAATGACTCGAGACTCCTGCGATAACACTGATCACAAAGATGGCCGCTCAGAGCTTCTCACGTGGCAGATAAACCAAGAGACCACAGAGTTCAAGTGTTTGACCCACTGAGTGTGTGTGTGTGTGTGTGTGTGTGTGCTTTTCTGATCTCATGGGGACAAACACCTGTTTCCACAGCTACACGTGGGGACTCACCTGCCTTATGGGGACAAAATGCAAGTCCCCATGGGGACATGAATATGAACATGAATGACTGTGTGTGTGTGTGTGTGTGAGAGAGAGAGAGTCTCTGTGTGTGTGTGTGTCTGTGTGTGTGTGTGTGTGTGAGTGTGTCTGTGTATGGTTGCAGTGAGCCACAGAAACAGATAGTGTGTAAACAGAGATAGTGTTTGGACACTGCTTAGGCTCCTGAAGAAGACTCTTTATCTCCCCTCGAATCTTCATCCTCCCCCACCCTGCCCTCCTCCATCCTGCCTCCTCGCATCCTCCTCCCCTCCTTCCTGCCTCCTCTCCCCTCACCTCTGAGTTCCAGGGACTCAGGAAGTCAAACAAGATGGAAGATGACCTTTTTATTCCAAACATTTGCTCTTCCTTGCCAAACTCGGTGCCTACATTACCCATAATGCAACTCAAAGAAACTTTCCTCATGCTAAGCTAGGCTAACAACTTCCTGGCTTCAGCTTCATACGCACACACTGAATTCGATCAGATTGCCAAAGAGAAACAGATAAACATTTCCTGATTGGCGTTTGACCTGCGAGCTGCTGCGGCGGCTCGGTCTAATTGCAGTCCTCGTTCCTGATCTGATCTGGGTCGTTTCTCAGCGTGGCAGCGAAGACTCTGCTCGTTAAACGTATGTGACTGATGACTGGAGCTGAGTCACTCCTGTTCGGGACTTGATTGTTCCTCGTGTGAAGTGTTGGTTTTAACTGCGTCTTCGGACAAGACGAGGAGCTGAAACATGATTGGCCTCATGTTGTTCTTGTAAATGTGACTCACACACAGATTTGCTCCGTCTGGCTGGCTTTAAGCAAAAGAGATGCTGAAAAGAGAGCATCCTATTGGCTCACTTGTACTTGGAAAACCAAAAAAAATGCATAAACTCATTCAAAGATAAACGTTAGTTCCTTACAAACCTGTTTATTACTTTGAAGATAATAAATGAAGACACTTAGAAGCTGCGCATCCTCATGAATAGCAAAATGATTGTAGTCCCTCGTTCAGCCAGGAGGACAAGGAAAACCTCACAGGAACAAACTGACTGCTGTGAGTTTCTGGTTTTCTCAGTCCTCTTCAGGTCCCTGCTTGGCTCTCTGGATCACAGTCTCAGGTTGGATGACTTTAGACTCGACTGCATGTGGACTCGAGCCTTTTGACGTGAAGACTCCGTGTCTTTGAGTGTGGATGTTGTCATGTCCATGTGGAATGAAGACCAGGTGTGAATGAGTGCTGATGATTGTGCCCTACGGTATCCGGTGCAGGACAAACTGTTCAAGCGGAGTCTTTGAATGACAACAACAAGCACGTCCACACTCTGCTTTTTATTTCTCTGCTACTGAATTGCGAGCCTTGAAAATTTGGTGATAGCTGAGTGTGTTGGAGTGGAACTAAAGCCGATTTTCCACCACCTGAAGAGAGAAACGGAGCTAAAAGGAAATATTCACACACCTGAACGCAGTCGAAAAGGCTTTCTGGCTGAATTTAAGCACATGCAGTTTGCCTGTGGACTCGCAATTTCTCTCAACAACTCCAAAGCAGCAACGCTTTTTCCCCTTCACGTTCCTGCTTACGTCACATGACTACTTGAGCTACTGAGTTCTGTTCATTCAGCCTATCCATCCATCCATTTTCTATACCGCTTATCCGTCAGGGTCGCGGGGGAGCTGGAGCCTATCCCAGCTGACTACGGGCGAGAGGCGGGGTTCACCCTGGACTGGTCGCCAGCCAATCGCAGGGCCAACACACAAAGACAGACAACCACACACTCTCACACTCACACCTAGGGGGCAGTGTAGAGCAGCCAATTAACCTAATGTGCATGTTTTTGGTGTTGTGGGAGGAAGCCGGAGAACCCGGAGAAAACCCACGCAGGCACAGGGAGAACATGCAAACTCCACATAGAAGGGCCCAGACCGGGATTCGAACCTGGAACCCTCTTGCTATGAGGTGACAGGGCTAACCACTGCACCACCGTGCCGCCCTCATTCAGCCTATTTCAACCTTAATTAAATGTACAGACAAAACTGCCTCCAGAAAAACCTCACCTGAAAGTAAATGAACAACTACAGAAAATCTCTCACCCTTTGCTGATAAACTGTAAAGGATAAAAACTAAACTTAATACTAAAGTTAAGCCATAGATGACGGTCTTGTTGTTTTTATCAGGTGACTCGCTGTAAATGTGATCTTTCTTTCTTGGCATTTGTAGTGACAGACTTAAGTATTCTACTCATTTCATAATTTCTTCAAACAGTGTTTATATATAGTGTAGTGTGGGTGTTTGTTTGCTGTCCTCTACAGCCTTCACATAAACATTGTGTTACTGACACAAGCATCAGAAACACATCTGATCCTGCCTCAAACGCTGGATCAGGATCGGCTTCTTCTTCTGGTATTTTCAGTCAGCTGATACTAATGAAAGAGCCATTACACGTGGTCAGACCAAAACCTGGTTGCCATGGCAGCGTGTGGCTTGGCCCTTCAGGATGAAAGCTGCAGGGATCTGAACTCAGGGCCATCAGGGTCCAAGAGAGAAAAGTCAGACAGACCTGAACTCTTACTTCCACTGTTAAGTTTCTGCTTTCATTGGAATTAAGGAGGACAGGAAGTGAGAGGCGACGATAGCAGAGCGGCGCTCAGACCTCGCCAGGAACCATGAAGGGCAGTCAAAGAGACGCTTCCTGGTCCAGTTTCTGATGAGTTTATTTGCACCTACAAATGCCCAGCCTGGGATGGAAACAATGTGGAGAGCGAAGAAGAAGTGGAAACGCTGAGCGAGTGAGCGGCGGAGACAAAGGGAAGCCTTGAGGGGCTCGTAAAACGGCAAACAAAGCAAAGAGGTAGTGTGAGAGGAATCAAGATGGCAAACACAGACAGCAGTGGGTGGTGAGAGGAGAAACACAACGAGGAGGAAACACAAGAGGAGAACGATGGAGGAGGAGTAATGAGGACCGTTTAAAAATAGAGGTGAAGCAGAGGACGAGTGTGTGTTTTTAGCTGTTACTCATTCGAACAGGTGAGAGAGAAGTGGACGACCACACAGTGTGTTTTTATGTACACAGACAGTAGGATTGTGGGTAAATGCTGTGTACCATGTGAGCATGTACCAGGAGCTTGGAGGAAGGTCTTCCAGCTAACTCCTCATCCTAACGTCATGTAGGAGTCATGTGGAGCAGCAGTGTGCATAAATGAGCATCCATTCAGACACACGTCTTTGTATTCCACAGGACAAGTGACTTTCTAGATCTGGAGTACTATGGTATAATCTGCAGTACAGCTCATAAGCTCCTCCCCCTCCATGTTAGCAGATGGGAGCCAAACTAAAAACCCAAGCATCAAATAAATGTTTCCCAAAAATGGTTTCTGTCATTGTTCTCATCATGCTGATTGTTCAAGTGTTCATTTTTCTGACCACTTTGGTTTTAGTTGCTGAAGTTTAGTTAGTTTAGTTTATTTAGCTGAAGGAGGAGCTGAAACATCATGGCTGTCAGCTGAGTGCCGGGAACTCGATACCGCCGCTCCAGCTCCCGATCACTACTGCACAGACTCTGGCTCCAAATGACATCACCAGAGCAAGATGGCAGCGCTCGTATCAGGGATATTTTGGCTTCAGTTTTGAACAGCGGGAGAAAGTGGAGACGAGTTGATGCAGAAACACAGACAGTGTGGGAATCAAAGTGGCGTCATGGTGACGGTACTCACCCATCCGGAGGGCAGACAGGGTGTTGGTCTGGCTGAAGGAGAGCAGTGCCATGGTCAGCAGCAGGACGACGACATAAATCGACAGCAGCAGTGCTGGCAGAGCCGGCATCTTCCACTGCTCCTCATGGAGAATGGTCTGCTGGCTACCTGTACCGCCACCTGCAGGACAGGAGGACTCGTTACACCTTCGACAAATCACAGTACATCACACATCTGCCACAGATGTCTTGATTTGAATGACAGAACTGAACCAGTGTCTCACATGTTGATCTGTTTTCCCCAGCCTGTAAACAATCATCCAGACAAAGAAACTGCTCTGCTTGTAGTTGTTTCTCATGTCACCATACGTCCACCCAGAGGACAGGAGGATTCATTACTCCTAAGGAAGATAATGCCAAGCTAAAGCACAACGGAGGCCTGAGCTTCTCCAACTGAAATACGTAGAAACGAAAAGTCAAAAACTGTCAAGTATAAAAAGGTGGCACCCAGGGTCTGGTCTGATTTGTAATCAATGACGGGGAGTAAAACAGATTTATGTTTCCATATTAGAGTTAGAATGATACTGAAAAACTATTGTTTAGTGTTAGAGACCAAGCATATATGCCGGTTAGTTTTCCTGCAGCTGTTAAGACATCACAACAGACCTGGTTCACCCAAAGGTGAACAGGAGTACGAGTCCCAGACACCCACTTCACTGCACACACCGAGAAACACGAGTGTGACAAAGACAAAACCTGGATTAAAAAAATGTGTCGATGAGAACAATGAAATGAGCTGGACGTCATCAGAGCAGGACTGTGACTGTGCAGAGTAACCAGACTGTCCCACATGCTGGCTGTCATCAACACTTCAGCTCTTTGCTGACCAAAAGAGGACCAAGACAAGGGGACTTAACAGTTTTTCTGTCCAGTTTCAGCGTGGACGCAGATCTTGACAAAAACAACAGACAGAGATAAGCCTGAGGAGATCAGAGGGAAGGGAAGGCAAACGGAGAAGACCAAGAAGATGTGAAAGAGACACGGAGACGAGAAAGGAGAAAAAATCAATGCCAAGGGAAGGAGAAAGACGGAGGGAAAAAAGGGATAAATGTTGGAGGACAAAAGTGTCTGTGAGAAATCAAGAGACCATCACATGTTGCTGAGAGAGAGAGAGAGAAAGAGAGGTTTAAACTGGCTGAGCGAGCGAGCGTGACGAAACGAGTCCAACTCTTCAAAGTAGATTAGAGCGAATGAAGCAAGATTTTTTCATTAGCAGATGTGTGTGTGTGTGTGTGTGTGTGTGTGTTATGCATTAACATTCTCAGAACAACAACACAGCGAGCCTCGACAAACATCAACCACTGTTCAATCCCATCATGAAACTGCTTCATCTTTTCATCTCAGCGTGGTCGTTTCCTCCAACAGTCCCTCCGCCGCCCCCAACAACACGCTCTTCATTTGTTGAACCCGCCCTGCGCTAAATGTTTATCGCTGCCCCGCCGATGAGCCGTCCCACATGAATTTAAATGAGATTCCCAAATGGAATTTAAATTGGCTTTGAGCTGATTGTGACGAGCTCGACGCCACAGAACGAGACGCACAGAAAGAGTTGAGGAGTGAAAGGCAAAAGGAAGTCAAACGGATGGCGACAATGTCTGTATTTTAAGCTGCATGACTGGTAGTTTCTAATAAATACTGATAATAAACTGTCGTGATGACGGGTGTTTCAAAGCTACATGTTTTGTCATTCCAAAAACTTTTTATGGTTGGAGCCATAGAGTCACAAACTGTAACCTGAGGGCCACATGTACCTCGTGTGCGTGGACAGAAGACAGAACTTCATGTGGCGTTTGGCTGATGGAATCTGAGAAGCCTTAGAGATGATTCATCTAAACAAACAGGGTGCAGAATAACTGCTAAATGCTGCTAACTGCAGCTGCCGTTAATTAGGTCAGTAAGCCATGCAGCTCGCTGTCTGATTGGCTGGTCGTGGGAGCTCCGAGCACCGGGGAGTGTTGGCTTTTAGGTTACAGGAACTTAGAACTACCAGGAGAGGAGGGGTTTCAGTCCCGGGGGAGGGGGGCAATTAAGCAGGCAGTGTTCCATTTCTATTTTTCATTCACTTTTCTCAAATCTAAATTCTGTCTTAGCCCGCTAGCAAACTGGCTAACCTGCAATTGAAAATTATCAACATTTTGAGAAGCTTTTTGCAACAATCACGGCTGCAAAATGACTACAAACGAAAGAAAGAAGCAACAGAGACTGTGAGGTGCAAAGCAAGACATGAAGAGATGAGGACAGACAAGGGGATAAAGACTGAAAAACAGAAGACAGAGGGACAGGAAGAGAGGAACAGGCAGGGCAGCACAAATTTCAAAAGAAAGAATAAGACAACAGCAACAACGCGAGTGACAGAAAATTAGGCCTAAAGAGACGTGACGGTGAGCCGAGACAGGAAATGAGGAATGGCTGCAGGCACAAATAAACAAACGATGATAACAATTAATTAGGGTCTTTCCTGCAGGAAGTGCTATCATGTCAGCGAGCAAACAGAGCCGGCGGGACCCCGCAGTTCACTGCAGCAGCTTCGAGGCTAATCACAGCCTCAACTCTATTAACTGCCTTCAGTCCCATCTCATTTTACATTGGAGGCATTTAGCTGACACTCATTCGCGACGACTTACAACAAGCGCAGCAGAGCAGGAGGCTTTAAAGTTCCCGCTTCATCGGCTTTACAAGTGAAGACGGCGAGGCTCTGAGAGGCGGCAACTGCAGACCAAACAAATATTCCCGAGGACAGATGAGACAATATTCACGTCTGAGTTGTGTTTGTTGGAGCAGAATCACAATAACAAAGCAGGCCGCCTGTCATACATGCTTTAGTAATATCACAGGGTTTTATTTAATACATCTGATCAAGTCAACAGAAAAGATGAAGGAATTTTACTGACATGTAACAAAAAAGGAGAGCTGATGATAATGAAAGTGTTCAATCTGGGAGTCAGTTACCTGTCAGTCTGTAGCACCTTGTGTTCACTCCTGTTGTCAGTATGAACAGGAACCTGAACCCTGGGCTTTGTTCAGACTGGCAGACCGAGACACCGCTGCGAGGTTGTGGGACAAGGTGGTAAAATGGTTGAATGATGAAAACAGTGACCTCCACCTGCTCCACCCCCACAGCCCGACCTTACATTTGCCTCCAGTCAACAGAAATCCCAGAAGAAGAACTGCTTGAGAGACTTTGGAGACAAATGGATCTTCTGCAGTTTAAACTGAACTGAAGCCACTTTGGTCAACCTGAATTCATTCTTCAGCACTAAACACAAACCATCCCTCCCCCTCGTCTGCAGCCTCGCCACCGCAGCAGACTTTTAAAGGTTATACCGTAGATTTGACTCTGCTGCTTCGTGCCGGACCTGCTGTGAGCTCCTCTCATTCAGACAAAAGGTGGAAACATCAGAGCTGGCTGTGAGCTCTTCTGATGTGAGGGATGATATCTCACAGCCTCTTGTCAGATGCAATAAAAGAGGAAAGGGAGGCTCCAGCCTAACAAAAGAGGAGCTCTCCGGATGAAGCACTTTGTCTGTCGGGTAATGGCCCTTAATGCTCACCTAAATATAGGATATTAGCTTTCTCTCCCTCCAGGGGATAAGGAGATTTTGTTTTGCAGCGGCAGCATCATGAAGCGCACAGTGTTGCTGACTCAAACCACTATAATGACATGGTAATCCCCTCATTTAGCGGCTGACACGCGACACATTCCTGCCTCCGAAAACAGCAGGGAGGCAGCTGGAAGTGAAGGGAGGAGGGTCCGATTCCTGCTCATAACGTCGGTCTGCTTCAGAGAAAATACAGTAAAGAACGGCGCCCTGCGGCACAGTTAGCGACAGGAAACAGCACGAGAGCGACAGTGAAGGGACAGATTCCACACAGCAAAGGAAGACTTGTTCTAATGTTTGAATGGATTTCAACAAGAGCTCAAAGTCTGCTCTAAAGTTCATCTGAACGTGTTTTTAATTTATTCCTTTTTAGGAACTTTGATCACAGCATACAACTTTTATAATACTGAGCACAGTTCTTCCAAGAGTAGAAAAGAGAGGGTAGAAGAAGACACAGGAACTGCAAAGTATTCAGAGCAGCACAATCTGTTAACGCCGAGACGAGAAAAGTGCAGGTAGGTAAAACAAAAGCGTTCAAAGATGCCTTCTACCACCACAGAAAGAATTTTGAAATAACACCTGCACTCACAACACGAGCTTCTCAGCACTTCCACTAAGTCTCAATGAAACTTTATTCCTTCTGCTGCTATCCAACAGTGAACAACAAAACCCGATGAGAGGATTCCTGCTGAAGCTGAACTTTGTGATCTTTTCACCCCAACCACCTTCAAGTGACTCACGTGTAGCTCGAGCACAAAATAAATGACTGGTATTGGTATTGCAGATGAGTCCACCGAGTTCTGCTGCATCATGACATCACTTCCTGTGAGAACATGAAGTGCACACAGGCCATAACTGAAACTGGGTGGAAACCAGGCTCAGATACAAGATGGTTTCTTGGTCTGCTGCAGGCTCAGAAACACAGCTCAGCTTATGAGGGTTTGGTGTCATTAAATTTCATGGAGGGCTACTGAACACATAACACACACATAAACATGGCGGCCGTTTTCCTCCGAAGTGACACTCAGGGTGGGAATCCTGACAAACCACTTGTTTCTGTGGCTTGTGACACCTGGATGCGTTTGTGATGAAGGCTTTGTCTAACTCGAATCATATTATAATGCATATAAATTCTAATTCCACATCTTAAGTTTTGACATTTTGCAAAACCTTTGTTGAATTCTGCACTGAGCTTCCTGCTGCACAGCTCCAGTCATTATGTACAGGATTTGTTTAAATATCTCCAGCGCGTTTATTCAACTTCCAGAAATAATTCAGTGCTGAACTGTGAACCAGACTACAACGAACGCATGTAATTAGTCATTTACACTCACATTTGCATAAAAGTACTTCACCATACCTCCATATGTTCACAGTTCATTCACACTTATGAATAAAACAAGACTAAACACAGAGCGTGTGTGTGCTAATGTCTTCTGATCTGAGTCCTCATTGGCTGACTTTTATCGACGTCCGCACAGCTGCTACAAATGTGAGGGCGTATGATGAAACAGACAGAATACTGAAGAGAAAGGAGGTGCGGCAGAGAAAGAAAAAATTAAAAAACAGATGGGGTTGATGGGGAGAAGAACAATAAAGAGTTCAGTCTCCCGCTGGGTGATCTTTTTCCTGCAGAAAACACAAAACGTTATCTGGAGCTCATTGTTCTGCAGCAGAACAAAAGCAGGAGGAGGAATCTGTCTTTATCGACAACCTGAAGAGTTTCACTGCACATTACTCATCACATAATTTAGAAACAGCAGCGGGAGGAATCGACAGAGAGACGGAAAGATTTTTGTGAGATGTTCACCACCTTCTACCGTTCTTCATTCAGCTTCATCTTTCCTTCTACCATTAACGTCCAAACATCCACTTACAAATCTCAGAAAAACTTCAAAATATGGACTGCATAAAATATGGATGGAGCTTAATACAGAAGTGCCTTATACCTGCAGCCTTTCTAACATCCAGCAGGGGGCGACTCCACTGGTTTCATAAAAGAGGCTGATTGTATGTGAGCATATGAGAAAATGAGCCGACTTCTCAGTTGATTTCTGAGCTCATCTGAGAACATCTGATGTTCATTTTGCAAATTATGCTCCCATTTGCAGACCATAAAACAGGGGAGGCTTTATGATTTATGCTTTTTGTCACATAATTACCAATCTGTACAAGATAGTTAGTGTCCTTCAACAACTTATTTGTTGTAGAATTAGTTGTGATTAGAGAAATGAGCATGGCATGAATTAATAAAGACAGTGGGCAAAGATGGAGGAAGTGTTGAGTTTACAACAGCTGTGGATTGGAAGCACTAAAATAACATCAACGATGAAGAGCATAGTGCTATATGAATAAAACTGAATTGAACTGAATTTAATTGAATTGAACGTCATGTCATCAAGAACCTAAATTTATTTGCAAGTAGAAGACAGTAAAATATTAAATCTTGAAATATCGTTTCAGCTCAGCAGGAGAAAAATGCCGGTTTCACATTTGTTTGCAGCATTTCATAACTTTGTGCACATCACACTGAACTGTCCAGCATCACGTCCAACAATCTGCCGTCCTCACCGTGAGAAAACACACCGAGGAGACACTGAAAACATTCTGAATCACTTAAAACGTCAGGTGACATCAACCTGCTGACGTCCGTCTCAGTGCCGAGATCGAAACACTAACACTACAGGACGTGGACTGAGCAGCCTTCATCTGTAACGTCCCCGTATACCATGACCACGTCAGGGTCCTCAGAGGGTAAAGAACCGCACACAGAAATGGCACCCAGGTCGTGTAAATTATGTGCCAGAGGTGTCGGAGGGTGTCGGTATGAAGGATTGCCAGGCAGCAGAAGTGCAGTGTGAGGGAGAAACACATACCTGATAGTCATGATGGATGGGTGATGAAAAGATGGAGAGACGGATGAAGGACAGAGAATGTGAGAATGTATAAAGATGGTGGTCACAGAACAGATCACACTAAATATCTTCATAAAAGAGTGCAGTGGTGACTTAGACAACTCACGGCTTTTATATTTGTAAAACCTTTCCTTCCATTCCTCCGGATGAAACAGTCTGGAGAAAAACACAAAGACTGAAGGAAAAAGACACGAGGACAGCGGGACAGAAGAAGAGATGGATGAAGGGGATGAGTGGAGGGCAGCTGCAGCAGTGTGAAGGTGACAGATTGACCCCCGGGTCTCCTCTGCACCCGGGAGAGTTGGACCTCCGGGGCTAAAAGCAGTGAAAACAAGAAACTCTGCTGTCAGCAATAACGGAGGAGGAACAGGAGGAGGATGGACGAAAGAGAAATGTGCAAGAGAGAAGGTGAGCTTAGTGTCAATTAGAGAGGGAGAGCAGAGAGGAGGTGTGGATGGATTTCCTGTAAGTGAGAGAGGAAGGGGAGGACAGGAGGAAAGCAGTGTCAATGAGAAAGGAAGGAGAGGTGAGGAGGAAACAATAAAGGAGAAGACAGATGGATGAATTTCCTGTAAGAGAGGAGGGAAAATGAAATGAAATTCATTTCATGTTGGAGCAGCTAGAGATCAGATTCTACACTAACATTCATCTGAGCATAAAATATAATAACAAGAGAGAAATGAGCTTCCAGCCCTGCAAACTGCTGAACAAAGGCCAAAAATGTAGTAACTCTGTAACTCTGGTTGGTTCATTACAGCGTGGGGCGATTTTTTTCTTTTTTGTGGTTTCCTCCAATGACCTCCATAAAGATGGCCAACCCGTCGCCGTTTCCTCACAAAATATTCCTGTGCTGCCATCTTGTTCTGGTGTCATCATACTGGAGTCTGTGCAGTAGTGATCGGGAGGTGGAGCCGTGGTATCGAGTTCCCGCCCACACACCCGTCTGAGCCAATCAGGGGCAGCGCTCAGCTGTCAGTCATGATGTTTCAGTCCCTTTTAATAGCCTCAAATAACTGATTAAAACCAAACCGATAGGAAAAATGAACACTTGAGCAAACGTCGGCGTGACTCTTGGAAGGAGATACACGAAGTGCTGGTTCGAGTGTGAACATGAAGCCAGCATTTCAGTTCCTGTGGAGTTTAACGCAGCATCACAGGGAGCAGACACTCTTTCATTCACTTTGGAATTAAATTCTTACATAATTTTGTCTCGATGAAGCTCAGAGAGAGAGACAAAGCCTCAGCTCTCGGGTTTCATTATGTGGAGAGCACACGGCCCAAAGTCAGAGGCTGACCTTCACCACACAATGTACAGAGGGAGTGATGCAAAGCGAGGGCAGAAAGACAACAGCAGCGGAGTGATAGCAGATACGGAGCGGTGCGGCTGGAGCGAACGATCCAGAGGAGATATGACTTCATCCTCTCAATACTCAGAGCTCAGAGCGATTGAGCTCCAAACAAAGCCTGAATAATCACCACAAAGGCCGAATTTATGGTCCCTGAAGAAGCTCAGTGCATGAGGAGAGAGAGGACGTGAGGCGTGCATTGTTGCACAAATCCTCAACGAAAAAGCCGTTTAGTAGCTGCAGATATGAAACACAAACAATGACAAACATTTGCACATGCAGAACAAGAACACATACAGAATGCGATTGTTGACAGCTCTTATAGGAATGAGAAATCAAACTACTGTGAGGTGAAATGAGACAAACGACCCTGCAGCTTTATGGGTTTTTAGCCTTAGCTTTGGTTTCATGACACAGTTTGAGGTTAGCAGGTGAACGTGGAACATTCGACGGCAAGACCCCGTCCACGTCAGGCAGACATATTGGTTATCCGCACTCGTCCTGTGGCAGCATGATCCCGTAGGATGGCGTTTAAACAGCATTACACTTTTAAGGACGTCCACGTGTTGTTTGGCATCTCTCCAAGCTTTTCATGTCTGCATTTCATGAGGTGTAGACATGCAGGAAAGGACCAAGTCAGGTGACTTTCGTCATGTGTCTCGAGCCGGGAATCAAACCACCGAGCTTCTGATCAGTGGACGACGTGCGTCATTGAATTATCGGTTGTACTGCATCTGAGCTTGGATGAATGGACTCAGTAATTTTCCACCTGTGCAGCGGAGACGAAGAGGAAGCGGAGATAAAACACGGCAGAGACGGACGGAGAGCGAAGAGCGAAGAGGAGGATGAGAGGAGTGATGAACAGAGGGTTCGTCTCCTGTGAGACGTCTTCACACCCACGACAGTCTGAGCTTCAGTCTCCTCCGGGACATCAGCTCGTCTACAGGCGCACACCGACAGAGGAGGAATAAACCCCTGGAGCAGACAAAACACAGGAAACAGCCAACTGTCCCCCACGGAGCCGCCAGAAGGCTTTTCTCAGATTCACCAGTGGAAGGCTTTGAGTTTGAGGCCGTTGGCGGACATACTTCTGTAGACTAAACTTTGGACTCTTACAGCCTGATGATTCTTAAGTTCTTGAGTATTTCTTTATGATCATTCACTCGTGAAACATTTAACGGTTCATAGTTTACATAATGTGATGAAAAGCAAGAAGGAGGACTTCCTGCACAGGTACAAGGTCAAGGTGGATGGATGGGTCAGCGAAACATCAGAGTTTAACAGGGCCTGTTTCACTAAGCTTAAAGGGACATTTCACCCCAAAATCAAAGCTAGATATTTCCCCTCTTCCCTGTGGTTCTGTTTGTCCATGTACATAGTTTTGGTGTGAGTTTGGGAGATATGATCTTTCGTATCTGCTCATGGACGAGAGGCTCGTGTTTGTTACGTTTGTATCTGCAAAACTGATTTCTGAGCGGATTTTGAGACAGTCCTTCTGGTTTTAACTGTACAGAGATTCTTATGAAATGGAAAATGAGTTGTCAGATGCTGCCAGATCGGTCAGTGCAAACACACTCATACAAACATATGCTCTGCTGCCATCAACACAACCAGAGAGGCTTTCATTTTCCTGCAAGAATCCAGATGATTCGACTGCCAAGACGCTCACTGGTGACTGGATGCAAAGCCAAGCTGCTTTTAATTGTTTCAGATGGTGTTTGGACTGAAGCTCAGTGCAAAGCAGATTGATGGGAAGAGATTCTGTGTTGAGAAAACTGCCTTTGGCTCTTACATGATATCTTTTATTTTGATTTTGGAAAATGTAATTTGGATTACAGAGTTCAATAGAGCAGAATAATTTCTCTCCAAAATGAGAAGTTCTCTGTTCAAAAGTTCAACTTAATCGTATGAATTTGTCCAAGGTCAAAACTATTTGAGTTTAGTGTTGAGGGGTCAGAGATAGCAGAAGGCCTGTCTTCCTCTGTTCCTGTCCTGACAACTACAACATGTAAAATAGCATTTTGGCTCCAGTGCAGCCGTCTCTCATCTTGCTGCTTTTCACTATGCATGTTGGCCTCTCAGGATGACCCCAAAGCAGCCTGGAAGGGTGAAATACCCCATGTGGCCTGGGCCCAGAGGGTCTGGACTACCGTTCTCGCTCTGCCGCCTTTGCGACCTGGACTGGCACGCAGAACCAGTTTCCTCAATGCCTGAACACGAGACTCGTGTTTTCCTTCCAGCGTCGCTGCAGCATTGACAGGCTGATGGTGTCCTGGCAGGTTCATTAGCTGTCTCATAAATACTGATTTACTGTCTGTTAAGCATTTATAAATCCCTAAATTAATACTGAATTAGTGTAAGGTTGAACCAGACACCAGGGTCAGCATCCATCATCCCATCCCTCCCTCTGTGTGTCCCTCCCCTTTTTCAGCCTCCATCTGCCTTTTTGCTTTTAAACCCAGACATGATGAAGTGATTGACAGTTTGACTTTGTTTGCCCTCTGGCCGGTCTGCCCTCCGCCGGCCCGTCACCGGGACGAGACTCGGCAGTCGTATGAAAGGCCAACAAGCCGAGCTGAGCGTTAATCAGATTGCTGATAAAATTAAAACAGCCCCTCCTCCGCCGCCGCTGACAGGATTCTCCTCGTCTCTGTGGGAGGTGTTGATTGCCAGCAGGAAGTCGAACGGCCGAAACCTTTCCTTCCTGTCTGTCCCTGTTGCTTTCTGTCTCTCTCTGAGCTTGTGTTTATCTGTCCACGAGGTTGTTTCCCTCTTTATTCTGCCTCTCTGTTGATCTGACCTGCTTCTCAGTTTGTCTCTTTCCTTCCCCTGCTGTCTTCTTAACCTTCCGTCTGCTCTTATTAAACTTGTGTGAGGGAAACGTTTGAACCTGGAGGTAAGTGCTTGAACTTTGAAGACGCAGGGAAACGTTAGCTTGACTGCGCATCTGAGGCTCCATTCTGCTGTCAGGAAGCTGCATTCCTCTGAGCCTCCTCCTCCTCCTCCTCCTCCTCCTCCTCCTCCTCGTCCTGCTGTTTCCGTGGCAACACATTCTCGACACTCGCTGTGTGTGAGTGCAGGCTGACACTGAGCGACATGCGGGCCCTTCTGGAGCCATGACTCAAATGTGGCTGGATGTGAGGTAACCCAGACTTTAAAACAATAACTGGATACAGGTCTGTAATATTTTCCCATGATGCTTTGTGAACTCAGGTGGCCGCCGTACAGGAGCCCAGTTTTTCTCTGGATGCAGCGTTTGAATTTTACTGAATTACAGCAAAGTTTCATTTGGTCAAACAAGTCAGTGATTGTGAGGTTGTCACAAGACAACACGGCAAGGTTTAAAGAACACGACAGAGTTTTAATACGTCCAGCGAGCAGGGCAGTGAAAATACAAGAGGCAGAACCCAAGTGCAGACACTGACTGAGCTTGTGCTGTTCAAGGACTTAATGAACAAAATTCAAAGAGTCAAAAGGCTAACAGGCAAACAGCTTTCACAAGGAGCAGGCGAAATCAAATCTAATCCAAAAATCCAACTTCCACAAAGCAGGCCAGGGGCTCACTTACCAGGTGGTCTTCTGTGCGAAACACAGAAAGTCATGATAGCAGTTAACAGAAGAAATGCTACAGTATCTGCTGTGTTTGAAATGTAAATAAGCTGGGGAAATTTTTCTTCTTCATCACATTTTGCCAGCAGATTGGCTTCACACACGCTTTTGCAGCAAATCTAATTTTAAAAAACACAACTCGATCTTTTAGGAATCTGCAGTTAACTCTGAACTAACTGCTGAAGGACGAATATTCAGGATGGACGAGCTGGAGGGAAAGCAGTGGACACGTGGAGGAGGGGACGTAAGTCAAGTCACAATCTGCTCGCTTTCCGGGAAAGTTCACAGGAAAAACTCAAACTGACACGGTGATTGACTAAATGAACCAAAATGTAAAACAAAAGAGGTCTGTGCAGCAGGAAACTGGTGAAGTGAAGAATCAGCCCAAAGCGTCCACTCATCAACCTCAAGTCATTCATTTGGGCCACTTTTGATGAATAAGTGAAGGTGCTGCACCTGTCTCATTCGTGTGGTAAACGAGAGGAATTACAACCGTAAGAAGGAAGTGAGTGTTATGAGCGCCGCGAGGTGGAGACGACGGCGTGATGGCGCCGTGTTAGCGGGTTGTGTTAGCATCTTCCGCTGCTCTGCTGTCAGACATAAAATATTTACAGGCAGCGCTAATTAGAGGAGGCACACAGGGTGAACACACACACACACACACACACACACACACACACCCCATCATTCATACTGCTACATGCACTCACACAAATGAATAATCTTGAATCATCTTATCTTAAACGTCTGTCTGACTTTATAGATTTGTATGCCATTGATTTTGAAGATGCGTTCAGCCCAAACAGGAAGCTTCACTGCACAGCATCACCACATGGACGACTGCTGTGTGCTGAGAGCTCAGACTGCTGCTCGTACCTGTCACACACCTGAGCGCAGCTTCATGTGCCTTCAATGTCCACGTCCACACTTCCTCCCTTTCGTTTTATATTGAAGGGCTCCGCCTCTAAACTGCCTTTCAGTTAAGTGTGAACACACCTGCTTATTGGGAAGCACTTTCACCTGTTATTCGCTTCCACTAACAAGGAAGCTAAAAACAGATTTACATCTGAGCGAGAGCTTTATAATATTGTACCGTGTACAGTGAACGCAGCGTACAGACAGGCTTACAGTCATTACGTGCACAGGAGTTATAATTCCCCGAGCTGTCAGCACGTTTACAGTGAAAACAAGAAGCAGAGAGGAGGAGGACTCGTCAGCCCAAAGCAGCAGCGCTAACATTAATGCTCGGAGACGGGAAAGAGGCAGAAATAAACAGACGTGTCAGTCGGGAGAGTGAGAGGAAGGGCTGCCATTTTCCCAGACTGCACTGCAGCGGGAAAACTGTCTCCAGAAGCAGCAGCTCCGATGGGAATGCGATGATTATTGTTCTCCGTTTGACTGCCACTCGCTCCCAGTCGGCTGGTAATGAAGAGTCCAACTCTTAGCTGCTAGCATGCACACAACAACCCTCTGATTAACCCGTAATGAACAAACCCGAAGGTAACAAACAGTGGAAACTCTTCCTCCAGATGTGACTCTGAAGGAAGTCAGCTTCCTGTTGCTGAACTGTGGCTGACCTCTAAACTCCACTGGGGATGAAAGTGTTGCAGTCAGACTCGGTGAGGAGTCGACTCTTGGAAGCCGTCTGGATTCTGATGTGCAGCTTTCTCAATCTCTTTTTAACACAAGGCCAACTCAGCCAAAAGTCCTCTGAGTCATCTGACTAACTCATCAATAATGAAAATAATCATTAGCTGCAGTCCGATACAAAATGAGCTCCAGCTTGACCGACTCCAACAGTAAAATCCTGCTTTCACATTAAAGCAGGAGGCACAGTCATCAGAGATCAGATGTAACAGTACAGTCACAGGACACAATGTATAAGGTGATGCTGAAATGTAAAGGATTTGGTGCATGCAGCTCATCTCTGCTCTCTTCTCTCAATAACATTCTGAAGATAAAAACTCCAGCTGATTAGAGCACGTTTAACGAGGAGGCGGGAACGTTGCAACAAACCCATAAAAACGCTGCTCTGAGTCCCTGTCTTCACCGCTTCACTCACACATTCATAACTTCAGAATGAAAAAATCACTGAGGTGAAGCGGCAAACGTTTAAGTGAGAGGGAATAAAAACAAATAAAATAAAATAAAGCCCCCAAAATGCTCAGACTCCCATGCGTGCTCATAAAGTCCCAGCTCTACTTTGTCTCCTGGTGTAATTATACAAACCAGTCAGATCTCAAGCTGCTAAAGGCCAGCTCTCTTATTAATCACCCATACACACACATCATTCAGCCTATGTTCACACACACACACACACACACACACACACGGTAATGAGACACTTGTAGAAGCCAAATTAAATGTAAAAATCCTCTGAATACACATTCTCTGTTGCCGTCTTTCTCTATTTTGATATCCGTCTCCTCCTCCCTCTTCATATTTCTCCATCGCTTCAATGCAAACAGCTTCATGGTAAGACCCTCATCCATGCTGCCATAGCAACAGACGAAACAACAAAGGTAACATCACCCCAACATTCATCAGAAATCCCTCCATGTCTTCCCCCCTTTTCTCCTCACTCTCTTCCTGTCCATCTAAACCTCGCTCGCCCACTCCATTTCCCTCCATTATGAAACGACCCATTAAGACGAACCCATCTCTTTGATGCTGTTTGCCTCATCGTGCGGCCGCGACATCAGCCGAGCAGCAATACCTGAGAGGACGGTCATTAAAGGGATTATGGGTACAACACGGGGCCGTGCTGCAGCACTCAAAAAGCCATAATGACGGAGCGGACTGTCCCCGAGGGCCACACGGCTGCGGTTAATGACGCTGCGTGATGGAGACCAATTTCACAGCCGTGTTCGTTTGTTTGCTGTGTATAACAAGACAGAAGGGGCAGGAATCTGCTCCTAATAAATGACAATAACACGTGCAGTACAGGCCTGAAGATTCATTCATCACATGGCCATTTTTAAAAGACAGCCGGACGATTTTTCAGATGCAAGTCGCCACAAAAAGCTGATGTTAAAAACCAGCAAAATGCTTGAACTTGGGCCACACGAAGCACATCTCACCGTCCCGAGCAGCCTGCCTCCACAGGGCTCGCGGTGAGACCAGGAACCAAACATCTCTGCTCACACTGTTGGTGTGTCCACTCTGACGGCAGCAGCCTCACCAGACAGGACAACTATCAGGCTGGTCTCTCGTGTGTGAGACCAGCCTGGAAGTCATGGACAGATGAACTTTTACTGCAGTGAATGGGATGCCATCACAGAGCCTGGCATCTCAGGCAGGAGCAGAGGAACTCCACGCCTGCTCCCTTAAGGTGACCCCACTGTGGTGTACATCCTCCCTCTTCTTCTCTTCTTCTGTCTGCGTGTGTCTCCTGATGCTGTCTAATCTTTTCTGTTGGCTCTGTGTGCAGGAAGCTCCTGTTCCTGCTCCTCAGCAGGTTGTGTGAAGCTTCTGGGAGGGTGGAGGTGTCACATTAGGTAATGAAAGACAGATTCATCAAAAGAAAGAAGTTTGGAGTTTAAGAGTGGGAGATGCGAAGCAGACTGAGTGGGAGAGATAAGATGTCAGACAGCAGAGCAGATTTCTGATGTACTGACTGAGTCTAAAGAAGCTTTTGTTTCTCGTTACTGACATGTTTGACCTGCTGATGGCACAGATAAAAGAAGGTCGGCTTCAAAACAAAACATCTAGATGCCTCTGTGGCAGTAGCAATAGTAGTAGTAGTAGTAGTAGTAGTAGTAGTGGTGGTGGTGGTGGTGGTTCTGTCAGCAGTTTGCAGAGCTCCTCTCGATGTCATTTTTCTGGAGATGACACAAACACTCAGCAGTTCTTGTTTAGGAAGAAACTCTGGTGGTTGAATCACCAGGACAAAAGCTGTTGATTACTGAAATATCTGGTTCTTTGATAAAAAAGTCAAAGACACAAGTGCACATAAAGGCTGAAGGAGAGAAACTGCCAAGACTGTTTAATTTTTAGTGGGAGCCCACATTAGCTGTTACCTTGGCAGTATCTAAAATACATACAGCACTTCACAGAGACCGTGTTTGTTTCCTCAGCAGCTGGAGGAGGTTCGTCCTGGAGACAGGACGTCACTTAACGCCCTCTGTTTTAAGCCTACCTGCTCAGATTTTAGCACAAAGCCTCACTATGATCCACTCAGCACACCATGTAGCCAATTTCAAATTAAAAGCTCTCTCGCATTTCAGTGAACAGAAACTAAAATATCGTCTGGCTGAGACATCATCACACGTACACCTGCAGTTACTGAGATCAGACAATAAGAATTTACATGATTAATCCAGAACAACAAAGGTGGGAAAACAGCGAACACGATTATATTGTTGAATTTTTCAATTAGAGTGGTGGTTTTGTGTCAGTGATTATAATTAGCACCTAATTTCACAAATGAACACCTTCAAACTTTAAGACTGCAGAGATCAGGGACTGAAAGAAGGATAGAAAAATGAATACAAGAGAGGAGCTACAGAGAAATCCATCAGTGAAAGACATTTACATTTGGAGATAGAGAGAAAAACCGTGAATATGCAGAGCGGGGTGTCACTTCCTTTTCACTTTGGAGTGAAGATTCGCCTGAGCTTGAAGCAGAAGATAAGCAGAGTAAAAGTGAGATTAGAGGAGCGCAGGAAGCAGATTACAGGTGCAGCGACAGACATAAAGCTGGATTACAGGAAGGTCTGAGACCTGAACACAGAGACGGAGGAGCAGAATCTGCTCCTTCCGTTCTCCTCCTTTATTGCTGTCATCAGTCTTTTCACTTTCCTCTGAAATGATCTTCCCTGTCTCACTGTCCTTCTGTCTCTTGCTGATTTTCCTTTCCTGCATCCATGTGAATCTTGGTGGGAATTTCTGCCCTCATTATCTTTGCAAACTGCATATGTGTGGCGCGAGACCACAAGGCTTGACAGATGTAGCGACAGTACAGAATGGGCTCAAGGTTAAAATAAATTCCACGGGCCCGTTAAGGCCTCCAGCTCTAATTTAATGAGAGTTCAACAGCCTGTCACCGACGTCAGCAGATGTGGTTGTTGACACTGACTTTGTGAAGAAATGAGCTTTACATTGAGCAGCAGAAGCAGGGACAGACAGAGAGACAAAAACATAAGGAGGGTATGTGGATAAGGTTTGGGATATGACTTTCTGCCGGAGGAGCTCTGTTTGTGTCGCAGTCCAGCGAGACTCCTCTGCGGCGGGAAGGATCAGCGGATAGACGAGGGCTCAGCTGGTCTGACCGCTAGCACAGAGCAGAGGGAGGATAGAAACACAAAGGACAGATGGAGGGATCACAGAGGATGAAGGCGAGAGAGGACGACAGAGATGGAAGAAAGAGGAGAGAGAGGCTGGAGGAAATACGGGAGACATCAAAGGATAACGTGAATCTGCAAGATTTTGAACAGGTACTGCGTTACTTTGAGGTAAACTGTGGTGATACTTATGGACGGTGAGTTTATCAAAGGACTCACTGATAATAATACACATGATATGCTTTTCAGTCGTGTCTTTGGAGCTCAGGATTGAACAGGAGGAAAGCTGCTTCGCTGTATGAACCGGGACTGCAGAAGAACACAGAGCATTAATTCAGATGAGATGTTGGCTGGTCCCGTCAGGAGACTGACATGATGAAAGAAGATGAGCTGCTGGGCCTTGTGCATAAATGTGCACAGCTTCTGTCTGAGTGGAGACGGACTGAGAAGAAGAAGCACCAGACCGCTGAACCGGTAACTCTGTGTGTGTGTGTGTGTGTGTGTGTGTGTGTGTGTGTGTGTGTGTGTGTGATGAGGCCTAACCTTTCAGCAGCTTGTGAAGCCTTACAGGTCAGCCTGTGTGGAGGAGATGTGTTCTTAAAGCTGGAAGACGAAGCGAAAACATCTCGCTCCTCCAGGTTGCTCTGAGATCTGCTCTGGTTCTTCTTCCAGTCGCTTCACATGTTATGTTATTTCAAACCTGCTGCCTGCTTCTCCCACTCTGTTTTCCCGTCTCTCTCACCCTTTCCCTCCCTCCTCTCTCCCTCTCTGGTCGGTTGACCCTGGGAAACTGAGAGGATGACAAGGTGTGAAAGGTTTCCTGAGGGCTCTGACTGACAGCAGCAGTGACACACACACACACACACACACACAGCCAGATGGCGACTGCTCTTTGCTTTGCCCAAAGGCTGCAAACTGCTCAGTCCGAATCACGTTGACGTTAGTTGCGGGTTAATATGTGAAACTTTTCTATTTCTGCTGACCGATCTGACAGAAGTTTCTCCTGCACTCATGCAATGCACCGTGCCGCTTTGAGCCGTTGTAAGCCACGATGGGATTCACTTCCTGCCTCCTTCAGAGCTCAGTCTCAGCATTCATAACACCAACACACTCCTGAGAGCTAATGCATTTCCTGTGTCTTCTTCATAATAAAAGTCAGTTGATCAGTAAAATGCTGTTCAGTATGGATCAGCAGTAATTTCACACAGAACTCTACAGATACTCACGAGTCATTCAATATTTACTCCTCACTGTGGCATCCTGACTCCATGTGGGGTTCGTGATGATTGTAAAACATCATCAATTTACATCGACGACAATTTACAACAATTTCAATTCAGTTCAATTCAGTTTTATTCATATAGCACCTTATACAATCAAAACTGTCTCTAGAAGCCTTACAGAGACCCAGAGCCTGAACCCCCGAGCAGGCAGACAGTGGCAGGGAAAAAGTCCCTTTTAACAGCAAGAAACCCTGAGCAGGACCCGACTCACAAGGGAGAACCATCCTTCTGATGGTGAAGGAGGAGAAGAAGAGGTAGACAGGACAGAGAGGATGAAAGAGAGAGAGAGAGAAACATACATGCAACATAATTTACATCTGAATGTGCTGGTCGGTGCAGGAAACCTCCTCAAACCCAGTATGGAGATTGGAGGTTTTATCTCGCTGTGACTGCAGCATGAGAGCTTTTAACAGCAGCTGCTCTCACTTTAAGCAAGCAGTCTGACGCAGGATTTTCTGTTTACCTAAAGTTGTTGTTGCAAAATGAAACGTCCATCACTTGAAAAATGGAGCTTTGCCTTTTAGAAAACGACCGCTGACACAGACGTGATTCATGCAGGAGCAACCACACACACACACACACACACACACACACACACACACACACACACACACACACACACACACACACACACACACACAGATTGACAGCATGCTAATGTTAAACTAAATTACACATTATTTTGCAGACAAACCTAATTGTCAGTTACAGATGGAGGGAAAACACCACATGCTTCCAAATGGGAACAATTAGCACAAAGCTGCCACCGTATTTAACGTCACACTTTACTTGATTTGGAGCTTTTTTTTTGCCTGGAAACTGCTTCCATACTGAAGATGGAAACTTCTTTTTCACACAAAAGCTTTGTGTGAAGATGATTTGTGTCCGAGCACCTCATACAGCTGCATGGTGTCCCGTCCAAACCATCTTCCTCCGCATTTACCTCTTTGTCCAGTCTGACTGTTCAAAGAAACTCAGACCGGGTGCAGACTGGAGACTGGAGTGGATGTGTCCCAGAGGACTCAGTTTGTGGACCTAAAACTGGATTTTATGTTCTATTTCAATTGGTGGACAACAAAAGTGATCTGGACATTAATGATAATCGCCAGTGTTGCATTATAGCAGATCTTTAGGTTCAGCAGGGCTGTACAAACTACTCATCAAAACTCTTCAATTGTTAGAAAATGTCTTGTACAAATGCCTGAGCCAAACAGCTGAATGAAAACAGTTGTTGGTTAAAATGTGTGTCAGCCATCATGAGCACAGACTCACCATGTGTATAAAACCGCTGGGCACAATCGATACCTGAAGAGGTTTTAAAGATTTTTCTTTCACTTTGCTGATTGAGCTCCTGCAGTGAAAACGGCGTTGCGTTCATGCAGCGACTCTTCCCTCACGATCACGAGGGCAGGACGGCCGCTGAGCGAGCAGCTGACACCGAGGCTCACTCACAGTTCAGACTCACGCCGCTCGCGGTCGTGACGCAGGATGACCGTAAGCGTCCAGTCAAGGAAGTGAGCGCGTGGTCTTTAATCCGCATTAAATGAAGCAGAAAGACTGACAGAACACGTGTGTGTGTTCACGAGCTCCGCGTCAAGAATCATCTGGCACATAAATAAACCAATGAGCAACTTGAATAAATAGATCACATTTGCATCCTCCTCTTCACTGATGTTTTGATCTTTTTAAATTATGTCACGCAGGGGAAATTCGTGTGCAGGTAATTAACCAGTAATTTACAACTCAGTTGTGAAAAGGCCTTTGAAAAGGTTCAGGAACATTCAGTTTTAATTAAAATCCATCATTCTCGTGTTTGTGCTCGGCTCCCGAAGATGCTGCCTCATTTAACATTTCAACTGAAACACACGTCTTCTTTTTTCATTTATTTGTTTGTATTTTGGTGTGGTTTAACACTTCCTGCCAACCGTTTCCACAGCAACCAGCAGCGCAGCTTCAGGTTTTGAGCCCATCGAGGTGCGGAGAGGAACCATCACAGCAGGGGACGAAGAAAACAGCAAGCGGGGCGTGAAGGAGGGAGGATCGGCTTTGATGTGAGCTTAAACGTTCTCGAGTAAATCCCTCGCAAGCCTTTCACAGCGTACGTTCGTGTCCCGCAGGCCAGACTCTCCCGTCCCGCTCCGGTCTTCTTCACACCTGCAGCAGCATCAGCTTACAAGGTCTCGCCCGCTTGTTTGTACCAGGATGAGGAAGTGA